>NC_051181.1:139375314-139675314 GCF_013339695.2 Rhipicephalus sanguineus | reverse complement strand
CTCTCCCTCGCTGGCGCGAAACGTCTCGCGGGACACGAAACTCGAGCGCAGCGCCTCCCGTCGAGGTCCGGCGCCGGGAGAGAGGAGGTTAACGTCACTCCCCGCTCGCCCAGCGCCGTAAGACGGCGGAGGAGAGGAACGGCATGATCGGACGTGGGGATGGCAGAAATAGGCGAAAACCAGCGCAATGGCGACGGGCAAGCCTCAATCCCCACAAACTGGCAAGGGGAAGTTTTGAAAACTTGTAGGATAGCAGCATCTTACAAGACGGCGGGAGGACATCATCCATGAGTACTCCACACCAGTGGCGTAGCCAGCGGCTGGCACACCGGGCACGTGCCCCCCCCCCCCCACCCCTTCTTCCTAAGCCCCGGCTACATACAATTTCATCAGTGGTCACCAACGTTATTTATCTACGGAAGTCAGTCCTCTAGTAATGGAGCTTAAAGCCATCCATGACGCTGTGCAAGATGCTACCTCTAAGCTGACTACAATCAAGCACCTAGATATCTTTACTGATTCTTTAACGGCTATTCAGGAGCTCAAGAAAGTTTATAAGCTGATGGAAATCTGGGAGGAGATACACAACATAAATTGTAATACAGCTACTTGCGTCAGGGTACACTGGATTCAAGGCCATGCTGCGAACCGTCACAATAGTGCGGCAGACTAGCCAGCACACTGCCCTCCTGATACAGATCTTCCATCTATTCCCCTTCCACCTCAATCCCTCAACTCACTCCGAGCCCGTAAAAATTTTCTCCGGCAGGATACACGTGCTCTTATCCCACAGTGTGTCTGCTATTTCACTCTTCACTTTACTAGGGCGGAGGAAGTCGGGCTTAGGAAGCTTCGGGCGGGGGTGGCCCTTAAACTGGCTGTCCTCTCATCGTGGAACTGGTCGCATTTACCACTAGGTGCTGCGTCGCCGTACTGCTCTATTTCAGTGATATAAGCAGATGCATGCCATGTTATATGCACATGCCGAGGGTTATAGTCGGAACGCTACCGTCACCTCCTGCAAGCCGGCCTTCGCTACAGTCAGACGACCATGCAATTATGACCGCTGGATACATGATAGCAGATTCCACAAGACATTGCTTCACTTTATAAAACAACACCGCCCTAACTGCGGACATGTAATACACATATACACACAAATTATTAAGGGCAAGTCCCTGTCGTAATATAATAAAAAAGAAAACTGAGATGTAGGTGTCCTAAAATCCTAAAATTTTGGTTCACACCGACCGTGGGGTATTGGTCAAGAATCGGGTAACTAAGGTAAAATATTTAAAATATAGAAAAGGGAAAAAATAATATTCTCTTTTCTATATTGTTCTTTTGTATAATAACAATATTTCTTATCAGATATATGAGATTACCTTGAAAGGCCTATGCCCACAAACTCATGGGTGTTTATTCAATATTTTCACGTGTTCGTCTTGACAACTGTTGAAGAGGATGTAAAATTATAACTTCTTTTATGAATGAATCAACTGATGTACCACTGAGTAGTTCATTTGTAGCAGTGAGTGAGACGCCTTGAATGGCTCATCTGAAATGAAATCATCTGAAGATGTCAGTGACAATGCTTCGGAAGCGTGCACCAAAGAATCACGAACCGATCGACAGTCGAGTAGAGGAAGAAGTAGACGAAGTATTTGCGCATGCAAGATGGCGGCTGCCGCTGTGGTACAAGGCCCTCCCGTGCGTCCTGCGCTTCCCGCAGGGCCTCCAGGCCCCAAACCAACGCGGAAGCCACCGGCCAAGAGGCCCGTTGAGCCGATCGTCAAGCCACCAGCCGTCACCAGCGGCTCCGCAGCCACCACCGCCCGTGGTGACTCAACAACCCGCTGCTGTAGCCTTGCCACCTCCGGCACCCGGACAGCCAGATGTCAAGGTGCCGGGCGCAGCTCCGAAGGCGTCCCTGAAAGAAGGTATTTGTTTTATTCATTTACAAATACCTGATACCCTACTCGGGTACAAGAAGGAGGGTGAAATCACTATACATAGAATATACCAGCAACAAAAACTCACAGGGTCCTTTATGCATTCACCTAAGTCGACTAGAGAGCAGGTCAGGGAACAGATGGGTGTTAAGAACATCTTAATTGAAATCAAGAAGAAATGGACATGGGCAGGACATGTAGCGCGTAGGCAAGATAACCGCTGGTCATTAACTGACTGGCTTCCAAGAGAAGGCAAACGAGCGAGGGGGAGACGGAAAGTTAAAGGCGGGTAGATGCGATTCCCTATGTCCTCTTCCCTATATCACATAGGGGTGCCTATGTCCTACATAGTTCTGATGTCCGTTCGTTCTGTAATTATACGTCTGTGCCATACATAGGCGTGCGCGCGGGGGCATGAAGGATGTCCCCATCCATTCACCTTAAGGGGGGCGCGAATTCTGTCTCGTACATTTACTCTATAGGACATTCCACGTCATATTTAATGTGCAGGGTTATGGTCACGCATGTTGCTTTACGATAATGGCGGCTGACGACCCCTGATGTCGCATTCAAAGAACCGTTTGCTTTTCACATTTACCCCGGGAAAGCAAGGGGACCAATGGCAGGCCGTTATGAGAGCCACGTCATCGCTTCATTTTCATTTCTGCATCCAGTGCGCAGCTTGCTTTTTATCGGACATGACCACCGGGGGGGAGGTGAAACTTGTTCCCCTCCCCCCCTCCTGTGCGCACGCGTATGGGCATAAACACACCGATTTCTCTTGACACATCGAAATGAATCCAGCAGACAATTAGGCCAAGGAAAGCATAGAGCACATCAATTGTTGCCTTTACTAACTGCAGTGTAGTAATTATGAGCTAAATTGAAACTAATTAAAGAGAACGAAAAATGACCTTTTCCGTCGCTGGGATCCGAACCCACAACCACGCGTGCGATGCTCTACCAATTGAGCTACGACGGAAGGCGCTTCTCCGTCGAATTCGTTCGTGCATCGGACGAGCAATTCGAAGGTTGTGGGTTCGGATCCCACCGACAGAAAGGATGATTTTTCGCCCACTTTAATTCATTTCAACTTACGTCACAATTACTACACTACAGTTAGGGATGACAATTATGTGCCCTGTCCATTGCTTGGCCTTACTAAGTCTGCTGAATTCAATTGGCTTTGTCTAACAAAGAAACGAGCCTCACGAAAAGAACTGCCCTTCTTTCGTAGACTTGTCTTGATACATTCTGCCGATAGGTAGCAACGATCGCGACACTTCAAATGTTACAGTACACAACCTCGGTGAGGACGCTGCGGGGATCCGTGGCAAGGATAAGGAACGCTATAATAAAATCTTACGCGAATGACGAAGCAGTTACACGATACGTTTATACACTAGCGGTTGCTGCAACGACCAGTTTAGCTTACAGCCCCAGCAAGCTCGGTTCCTCGTCTCCTTCGTCAGGAATCCGCGCGCGCATCGTCGAAGAGACGAAGATACAATATGCATGCAGCAATGCAGATTGAAGGAAGGCAGCCTGAGCTAGTATGTTTCACAACGATGCACCAACTACGGTAAAACCCCTGTATAACGAAGCGAGTGGGACCACGATAATTCTTCGTTATACACGTCACTTCGTTATATGCATCGCGCACAATAATGGCCCCGATAATAAAGATACGCATGCTGAGAGGAAATATGTTTATTCACAGCAGATTGAAAATGCACTTGGCGGAAATATTTCTTCTGCACAGTAGTATGATTTATCGAATGCGCAAACACCACCGCAATGATGCCATCGACGTTCACTGAGTGCTGCGGCGCGAAGTCGGGGAGTGAGAAGATATATAAAATACGTACATTTCACGCCAAACTACAACGCTGCACCGCGGAACAAGAGGATTTTTCCGATATTCATCCTTTTTCATTCGCCCTTTCTATTCTTGTCGTTCTTAAAAGTTAGCGCGAAATTACCTTAAGCCCCACTGCTCCGTTTCTTTTGGCTGCTGCGCGTACGTGTGCGGCATGCCTTTTCGTTATAAAATAACAATTCAGCGATTAGGAACGTAGGAATTGCTTCGTTAGAGAGGCAAATTCGTTGTACTGGTCTTGGCGCTCACAATACGCAGCAAAGGTAGGAATTCGGCCAGGCCGCATGATATGCTTCGTTGTACAGGCTATTTCGCAGTAGAAGCGTTCGTTGTAGCGGCTTCCGACTGCATGTCTTTCAGACACTAAATTTTTGCTTGCGGAGAACAGTGAATAAAGTTAGAAATTCCTGTGCCTAATACGCAGTGCTTTGATTTACCTTGTTTTCATTGTGTAACATGTACAGTTCTATATCGGCTATATGTAATTCGACTATATAAAATATTTTATATATTCGAAAATATATTGAAGGGTATTTTACAACTGTTGGACGCACACAATAATTCGCTATATATGTGGGTTCAATACGTGCGGGTTCGACTGCATGTACTGCCATACCACGTTAGTGTAAACTGCTATGTTGTCATCGTGAACCTGGTATTTGGGGCTGTACTCAGGCTGCCCTAACGTACCTCTTTACCCCTTCCCAACAGCTTATGTGCGGCTATAGTTACAGTAAATGAACTCAACTCCACTAAAAAAATGATCATGTGTATGGGATGGAAGAGTGGTAGTAGAAGGGGATGGCACACCGGGCGCGTGCTCCCTTACCGGAATTTCCGCCAACACTAGACACTTCTGGAAAGGCGAGCGGCAAAACCCAAGTGAACAGTCTTCACTTCCTAGTTAAGGCTATTCAATAACTCGCCATGCCGGCTATTTTGGAAGGTAGTGTCGCTGATGGCAGCTCTGGTACGAACCTGGTAGATCTGGAGCTGCTCGCAGTTCTGGTATTAGGCTGAGGATAGTATGCTCGCTTAGTAAACGACAGGTCAACGTTCGAGACTTTGCTCAGACACCAACCACCTTTTATTTTTTCTTTGCACAATGTATCGGAATAGATATCGCGCGCAGGCGCATTTCGAGACAACAGGTAACGCGCCGGGGACAACGGTCTGCTGTAAATCTTGATCGACCTTTCCTGCAAACGCAACACCCGCACGGCCACATGTAAAGAGCTGCATCTCACGGCTCGGCCGGAAATGACGCCCGAGAAGCTGCCGGACTTCGGTGACGTGCCGGTGGTGCTCAACTGTCCACTGTGCTTCCGCCGGGTCAAGACCAAGGTCGAGCTCGAGAACGGCCGCTTCGCGATGTGCATGGCCTGCTGTACGTGCGCATCAGTTGTGTGGTGAGTGAGAGGCCGTTTTGATTGGTGAGTGGGACTGGTGAGCGAGCACTGGGTTAGCAATGGCTATGTGATGCATAATGTTGAATAGTGTTATAGTGCTAGCAAACATTGGCCAATGCCGGCTAATGTTGACACTATTGGCGTAAAAAGCGGGAGGGGTAGGGTCCAACCTTCCCTATTTCATATTTTCAATTTTGTATTCATCTGTATATTACACGCGCACATACAAACGCACGCATGAACATAAGTAGAGGGTGGTTTAAACCTATTTCTCGCTACGCCTCTGCTTGGCACGTTTTGGCTAATAATGGACAGTTATTGTCCTATAAAAGGTAAGTGTTGGTTAATGTACGAGTAATGTCGCTAATGCAGACTATGACAGCAACACTCCATCCATCCTCAAGCCAGTGGTACTCTCGCATATGCACGGACACCAACCCGAGTCAGGCCTGCCTGTTTTCTTTATCTATTGATCGATAAGTGCTTGATAGAGGTAAGAAATGCGTGAATTTCATTGCGGCGCGTCTTCTCTATCATCTCGCCACAGCTGCTGCTTCTTCTGGGTGCCCCTGTACTCGGACTACTTCAAGGACTTGTACCACGTGTGCCCGCATTGCCACGGCATCCTCTACGAGCGGAAGCCGATGGGCTGAGAATCCAAGGCAGCGCCTGCGAGGACAATCGCGTTCTTCGGAATTTTTTTTTCTCTTTAGACTCTTCATTGTTTACAACAGAAACATGCATCTATACACTATTGAGTCTTGTCTATCTGTCGTGAGAATCAGCAACGGAGCTTAACAAAATGAGCCAACACAGCTCGAAAGCTGTAGTTTACAGTGGCGTTCGCAATGTAGTAGGAAATGACGCACGATTGTTGGGTCATTGAGAAATACTGCAAAAGATCATGAGCCAGATTCACACAATTGAAACATGGTGGGACGGTATGGGTGATAAGCTTGAAGTAATTGTGCTGTGCCTAATTTTCAACTGTTTGAATTACTTTAAGCACTTTTCGCCACATGGAATCCATCGGGAATTTTAGAAGGTACAAACATAGCGTACTTAGTACGACAGAAAAAGTCATTTCAAAGACATTTGCACAGTACGTAACTGCAAATTGCATTCATTTAGAATTCCTTGACAAGAAGACTTGTTGCTGCAGCCGGAGATCCCACCGCGTTGCAATGCAATTCAAACGAACCGCGCAGTGGCGTTCGCTGCGGCACTAACAGGTGGCGCTAGTAGTCCCTGCCGAAGAAACGCTAAAGACAAAATATTGAGAAGAGAGAAGAACGAAAGAGATGAAGAAAGATAGAGGAAAATGAAGAGAAACGAAGAGGGCCGACCAGCTCCGCACTTCCTTCAGGCTTGGCACCACTGTTGCGAAGGTGACAAATTTTTTTTTTCATTGTGTCGGATAACGGTTAGGGACACCAGCGTCGGCGGCGGCGTACAACTGCGCCACCAAAATCGACTGTTATGATCTCATAACAGGTTTCGTTGCAGAAAAGACTACAATTTGTTGTATACGTACATTGTAAGAAGTGAGCGCTCATGTTTAAACAAGTTTAATCCGAGGCCAACTTTAACTCCTAATAATTAGAAACAGGTAAACAAATGGCAAATAAGAACAGACGCAAACTCCAAAAATCTTGGTAACTAAGTGCGTGATTGCACGCTTGGTTATATGCTGTTATCCCTCGACTTTAACTGCTGGAACTTTACGTGCAAAAACCACGATTTTGAGGCACGCCTAACTGGTGGACTTCGCATTAATTTCTACCGCCTGGGGTTCTTTAACCTGCTCCTGTTTTTTGCATTCACCCGCCGCGACTGGGAATCGAACCCGCGCCCTTGAGCTTAACAGCACGATATCTTACGTGCTAAGCTACCGCGGCGGGTTAACCCTTGACCTTCATGATGATGCACACGCAAACCTCGAAAGACAGTTGGCTGAAGAAGATGCACCTAACGAGATGCGTGCGCAAGGTTTCCCAATAGTGGGGGAGCGGCGAGAGGGGTCAAAGTATAATGCCAGCGCCCCCCAACTTTCCCCCACTTGGACGAGTCCAAGTCGCAACATGCTTCACAATATATGAAAAAATGAAAATGAAGCTATGACGGCTTTTCACAATGACCTGCCTTGGGCCCTGGCTTTCCGTGAGTGAAGATGTGAAGTAAACAGTTCTCGGAATTCAGCGTGAGGGGCCTTCGCTCGCCATTATCGTCAAAAACCTCCGTGGTCATAACCCTGTTCTTTAAACAATGAAGGGACATGTCCGACTGACTAACGGTACGGGCAGACTTTTCGCCCACCGTTAATGCATTAAGCTGGGCTAGTTGGTATTGATTGTATGCTTCCATACTGCTAGCGAACACGCACAAAGGACGGCACAGAAAGAGACAGGACAACCGCTAGACTTCAACTGATTTTTTTAATCGACATGAAGGGCACAATACATTTCTTTGCGCACACGCAGGTGCCACGTCACAGACAAAGTTTATCCACCAAAAGAAAAAGAAAAGAAATTCTCCGCCGCCTATCGATACCGCCAGTTCGCACGTCAGTTCGCCCTCGCTTACCCCCCATATGTGATTAGGGAGGGGGGGGGGGGGCGCTCCCTTCCCGTGCGCACGCGTATGCATCTATCTATCTATCTATCTATCTATCTATCTATCTATCTATCTATCTATCTATCTATCTATCTATCTATCTATCTATCTATCTATCTATCTATCTATCTATCTATCTATCTGTCTGTCTGTCTGTCTGTCTATCTATCTATCTATCTATCTATCTATCTATCTATCTATCTATCTATCTATCTATCTATCTATCTATCTATCTATCTATCTATCTATCTATCTGTCTGTCTGTCTGTCTGTCTGTCTGTCTGTCTGTCTGTCTGTCTGTCTGTCTATCTATCTATCTATCTATCTATCTATCTATCTATCTATCTATCTATCTATCTATCTATCTATCTATCTATCTATCTATCTATCTATCTGTCTGTCTGTCTGTCTGTCTGTCTGTCTGTCTGTCTGTCTGTCTGTCTATCTATCTATCTATCTATCTATCTATCTATCTATCTATCTATCTATCTATCTATCTATCTATCTATCTATCTATCTATCCCTTAGTCTTGGTGTAAGTAAATTACATTTTTCTCAGGCGCAGGCAGGGACATATAGCGAAAACGAGAAATCGTCCCATTTCCCCTGGCTGCCTTCGAAAAGTAACATGATTTGTGTCAATCACATGAGGTGATAGCCAGAGGCAAAAAAAAGGGGGCAAAAATACAGGGAATATGTTCTCGGTGAGAATCTGGACACAACCTTTTACTTCCTTACGATCTCCACCGTTGCGATCTCTTAAACCGTTGCTTTCTTTTTTTTTTTTTTTTTGTGGGTTCTCCGATTCTATTTGGCTGCGTGTGTGTGTCGCTTTCGTCCCACCATCAGTCGGAAGCTGTTTTCGCGTATGAAGAGATCGACCTGGTCGCTGGGAGTGCTTGTTTATTCTTTCTCAATAAGCTTTTCGCGAAGTGACTGCGGTTTTTCGTTTAGGGAGTGGTGACGCACAGGCTGAGAAGAAAACGCAACATGTCACGAAAGAAAAATAAAAAGAAATAATCAGGACGAGCGGACGTTTTCAGGACGTCCGCTCGGGACAAAATTGTTTTTTCAGTCGGCAAGCCCGCTGAGTCGCGAGATTCAAAGCAGTGCTGCTGTCCATTTCAATCAGTCATGTTGTACTAGACCTATTTCAATCTCATCTACCACGAAAGTATTGTCAACACTTATTGCTATATACAACTAGCATTCATCTGTCTGAAGTTAACTTTGCAACGCAACCAGGAGGGAGCATTTCCTGGAGTGTGTGACTCTTTCCTAATAGCGCGCGTCTCTCGGAGACACAGGCACCTTTCTGCACCTCACGTGACATTGCATAGCCTCCGGGAGCGGCACACTTTTGACCAAGCAACGACGTCACGTGATGATGTCACATATTCTGGCGACCTGTGGCGTATGATGCCGTCTTAGTGTGACGTCATCACGTGATTTTAACACGAAAGTGTTTTATGCCGAGGTCCACCAAGACTTCACCGACGTATTTCCGTCACGGATATGACGTTGGCAAAATGTACGGTAACGAATGATTAAAGAAAAAGTTTCGTCACCGGGAATTGAAGCCACGACCTCTCGGTCCGCGACGATTAACGCCGGGCGTTTAACCCATTGCGCCATTGATGCATATGTACGAGGCTCCACGAAGGCGCCTTATATCTCTCACACAATCTCTCTCTCACGGTGCTCTTGGTTTGCGAGGCGGTGTCGCCTTCTGTGAAAGGCGAAATGAAGTACTGCGTTATTACACTAACGAGCGCAGCCGATAGGGAACGATTCGGCGACGACTCAGTTAAAGCGTCTCGTTGCGAGCGAGGAAGCTGGCCGCGCTAGTCATCGAGGAGTCGCCCTAGACGCAGTTGCGCTCTTTGCCTTTGGCTTCGTGTTAGAGCGTGATGGCTCCTTGTCGGAGCCGTGCAGCTTCCACATGCAACGCCATTTCTCCGCCGCCTGTAGCTTTGAGTACGATAGCGCCGACTAACAAAACTGTTGCAGTAAGCGCCGCAGAAAGGCAACGGTGTCGACGGACGAATGCCGTGCCTTGGTGGAGCAAGACAGAGGCCAGCGGGACGTGGAACGCCGTCGCGCGTTCACGGCTCAAGCTACGAACCTCTGCCTCCGAGCTACCGCGCGTGCTACTGAGCATCATACACGGAGCTAAAGTACGCGCGAGCTCTTGCTCCATCTTAGATCGTAAAAAGACAGCAAGACGTTGAACGTCATAGTGTAGTGCGAAGACACAAATGCACAGAAACGGAGGCATACAAAATACATGTCTTTGTATATGTCTTCGCGCTGCACTATGACGTTAAGCAAACACCAACTAGCCCAACAACAAGTCCCACCACACCACAAGACATGGCCGCTGCGTGAGCGATATTCGCCAGGACAGCCAACACACGGAAGATCGCGAAGATCACACCATAACGGTGATGTAGGTCGGTGCAATACGTATGCAATCTGGAGCAATAAAGTAGAAGCAACGATTCCCGGCAAGAACAGGCAGTAAAAGCAACGCCAGCGTCTTATACAGCTCTGCCCACAATCTCGCAATAATTTCTTTCTTTCTTTCTTTCTTTCTTTCTTTCTTTCTTTCTTTCTTTCTTTCTTTCTTTCTTTCCTTCTTTCTTTCTTTCCTTCTTTCTTTCTCTCTCTCTCTCTTTCTTTCTTTCTTTCTCTCTCTCTCTCTCTCTCTCTCTTTCTTTCTTTCTTTCTTTCTTTCTTTCTTTCTTTCCTTCTTTCTTTCTTTCCTTCTTTCTTTCTCTCTCTCTCTCTCTCTCTTTCTTTCTTTCTTTCTTTCTTTCTTTCTTTCTTTCTTTCTTTCTTTCCTTTCTTTCTTTTCCTTCTTTCTTTCTCTCTCTCTCTCTCTCTCTTTCTTTCTTTCTTTCTTTCTTTCTCTTTCTCACACGAAGAGCAGTATAGACTGCACTTATTTGCGCCTCGTGTTGTATTATTACTGCCTGCCTCTTTCATTTTCTTTCTCGCGTTTATTCTTACGGCGTGCATAGGAAGCAGCCATGCGGTGAAGCCGAACCTACAGAAGTGGCGGAAGCTCGAAGTATATCGGTTCGCCAGTATCCGAAGTTCCGCGAGCGCAGATGAGCAAAGTGGCTCGGCGTTAGCAGTTCTTGCTTATACCGGGTATTTTTCCTTGCTCCCGTGTAGTCTTTATCATTCTCATTCAGGCATAGGCTCGGCACATCTGTCGACCTCTCTGATCTCGGCTTATTCTCGGGTAGTACAGTCTACCCGCGAGTTGGCGAGGCGTACGCGAATGCAGCCGACTCGTACTGCACGCTATCGCGCCGCTGTTGATGAGACATGAGATTACGTCTGCTAGGTGCACAAGAGATGCAGCAGCCGGAGTGCCCTTTCCTATTACCATCTCAGACGGAAGAGAGATTGGTCTGTCAATCGGAACTCTCGTGCCCGTGGCACTGATGGTGTTAGCACTACTTACATGTTAATAACGTTGGCGCAGACTTCGTAGCCACTGGATCTTGGGCAGCTCTTGCACACATCCGCAGATTTCTTTTCATAAGTAGCGTTAGATAAGGCGATTCTCTGCGAATGGGCCTTTCGTCCTTTCTTCTAATAATAGCGCAGACAATCGAACACGTCCCATATTTTATTGCGATAACGTTTTGAACGACGACATCGATGTATTCTAGATGTACGAGCAATTATGGGATGACTTGCTAGGGTTGAAGCTTGGGCTAGTTGGTTCATGCTTGTAACAGGGAAAAAATATCAGTGCAAATTTACCCCCTCTTCGTCTTGTGTCGTGTCGGAATACTGCACTGCTTTTTTTATTTTTTTTTGGAATGACGTGATCGTCAGTTACGTGCAATAAGGACGAATGACTTGTCGCGCAATTTGTTTTTTTAACGCGTGCGATAAACCGTTCCAGTTTTATTTTCCGAGAAGATCCCGGAACTCGTGGAAAAATTCAGTCATGCTTGCTAAACGTAAGCGCGAAAGCAGAGGCACGGTATGCGTCAGCTGTTCAAAACGCGCGCGCGTAAGGATTCACTTTCAACGTCAAGCAAGAACAGAGGAACTAAAGAGCATAAAACAGCCTGTGAAATCTTTAAAGCGCAGCTAACGCATCGATGCAAATGCTAAAGAACCGGTCACGACTCATGACTGCATTGTGCAGCCACACAGACTATCGAAATGCGCCTATAGAGTTCAGGCGCAGCGTGGACGCTGGCGGATGTTGACCACATGAGACACAACGCAGTATATCCTGTCCGAAAATTGTGGTAGGCGCAGCAACAGACAAACCAAAAGTGGACATAATCGGGCAAAAGTTCATACGTGAGCACACAGTTTCAAGTGGCGGGAGATGAAGCCTGTGACCGTCTGCGCGCCCCATTGTCTTCCACGCAACCTGAACGTCACGCGAAAAAAGAACATTTCTTTTCCGGGTTCATCCTGCTTCCTTTGCGGCATCCGAAAGCGCGCGAGAAAGCGTCGGAATTCCGAACCGCCTTATTGCAGTCTGCCAGAAAGCCGGGCCTCCTAGCGGGCTTGCTGCACGACATGTAGCAAAGGGTCATGAAGAAGACCTTCTCTTCGGGTAGCTGATTTGAGAGCGCCAGAGGTTCGGTCTGGTCCGCATGGTGCGACGCCGTTAAGGCGGCGTGAGCTACCTCGAGTGCCGGCACCTCTGGAAACACGGTCCTACTATTCCCGCCGTGGGGGCACTCTGACCGATCTCGGAACGCTTGCAGAGTACGACCGGACAAGATGGTGGCATCCGCTCCGGTCCCGTCGGGGAGCCACCTGATGCCTTCGTCGTCGATAGCCTTGACCATCTGCGTGGCCATGAGGAAGAGAAGGCCACCGTACAGCATGCCCTTCGTGCCGTTGCTGTAGTAGGCGGGCGCTGCGACGGCACCGATCGCCGTTCTCACGCTGTTGGTGACGTAGTCGTAGCCAGCGTAGTCCGGGAAGTTGTTGCTTGGTAGCGACAGCGCCTTGCAGTATTCCGGCGTTCTGTCCATCCCGCCAATGACCTCGAGAGTTTTAATCCAATAGTCGGCGAAGGATGGCTCTTTCTCCGGAAACGCGGCGTAGATCTTTTCCAGCGCGCCCTCGTCCAGAATGGCCACGGGAGGCCACATATCGTTCCTCACGGAGTCCAGCTTGCGGACCGCATGCGCCTTGCTTCGATCGTCCATCCAGCGGGAGTTTCGGATGCTTCCCGACGCGGCCGAAATGAGAGAGTTGAAGCCGGCTTCGATTACTTTTCGGTCTAGGTCGGTTAACCGGGTGAAAAGGCCGAGAGCGAGGAGGAGGACCTTATACAAAGTTTCCACTTTATGCGCGCAATGCGAAGACGCGTGCGCTGCGGCTTTCTCTTCGCTGCCGTAATAGCCCAAGAGGAAAGCGTAATCCGTCGCGGGTGGGCAGTTCTGCATTATCAGCCACGTCAGGTGCTGGTTCAACTTCAGCGGGCCGTACTTGGACAGGAGCCTGGAGACCGCACCGAGAAACGCGACGTCGGTAGCGACGATCTCGTCGTCGACGGTCAGATTCGGTTGTAGCGACATGCCGGCCTGGAAGGCCTCGGCCCACTCAACGGCGGACGTGTTCGGAACGTGGGTGCCGATTTCGCTGAAGGGAAACGTAGCGGGCCTCTTTCGAGGCGACTCGGCCGCGGTGTGCAGGCTGTCGAGCACGTCCTCCTCCAGGGCTCGAATGTCGTTCACGACCGTTGTGTTAATCGCGGGCCGCTTATCGGGGTCCGGGTATATGAGCTCTAGGAACATCTGCCAGTACCGATAGTACGCCGCTGTGATGGCGTAGTAGTTATTGCGAAGGATGGGAAGGTAGAGGCCCGGAGTGACTTGTACGCGCCGGTTGCCGCTGGCGGAAGGCTCCAGAAGACGGACCGTTATCCAGTACGGCGACTCCCACTTGTAGCTGAGCGTGACGAGCAAGGCGAGCGGTGGCCGTGGCTTCTCAGGCGGCTCCGGCCAGCTGAGCCCGTGGTGAGCGAGGAAGTCGAGAATCAGCGACACCTGCGAAGCGTTCGTGGGGAAGTTGTTCCTGCACATGTGGTACACGGCGAGCGGCTTCCTTCCGGCTTGAAACTTCTTCGTGCCCCTGGTCAGGGTGTCTTCGAAGTGATCGTACCAGGTGAACCGGAGGTCGTCCATGACCGACATGGCCTGTTCGCGGCGCGTCTCCGACGCGTGCCACGCCGAGCAGACGAATGCCTCGAAGTCGTCGCAAGGGTCGAGCTGCGTGTCGAAGGCGCGACTAAGCAGCGCCGCGTGGCTGCCGCAGTCCTCAGTATGGCACAGTCTCAGGCGCCTGGCGGCGTGTTTCGAGGCAACCAGGAAGACGGTGACAAAGAAGAGAGTGCCGACGGCGACGGTTATCAAGATTATCGTGACGACGTCGTACTTTCTCGGCACTTGTAGAGTTGTTTTCGAGATCACAGCCTCCGGATTTCGGGAACGTACCTGGACGCATTGGTGCAAATTAGTATGCAGGTTAAAGCGCGGGATGTGCTTGTAGGTCGTTTGACGAGCTACCACACCCTAGCAGAAGAGAATTGTCCCATGTCCTAACTATCTAATAGGCTTTTGTGGCCTTTTGGATATGCTATATCGTAAGAAATTATAAGGCTTTGTCGCTATGAAGCTATGCGTGAGAGCCTCCTAGAAATACGTCTGTAAAGTGTGAGCCCTAAATGCCCCCCCCCCCTTCCCCCAACCCCCAACTGTTGAATTTAACAATGCGCAATAGGAGAAAATTTACACGTCAACACTTTTGAAAATGTGGTTGTGGCAGAAGAGAGCTAGTTAGCACAGTACGCCATCGAATGATTCGGGCACTTCTTGCAAGTCGAACTCGCAGGTACTCGATTGTGCAGTGTTTGACAACTGGTATAACGAGGGCCGTGGCAACGTAAACAAATAGCGGAGATATCGGACGAGGTCATTACCTCGTCAGGCCGTGACAGCAATTGAGCAGAATTAGCCGCCGGAGAACTGGCACGAGCGTCAGCCGGAACGTCAGACGACTTCGCCTGCGGGAATGGCACGCTTGGCTGTTGTCGCTGCTGGTCGTTTTCTTCGGCTGAGAAACTTGGCGGGGACGCCTGTGGCGACGCTCCACCTTTGGCACACTGGTCGTCAGGCGAAATGCATGCACCGGATTCGGGTTCCTGCGGAACTCTGGCTGGGTCGATGATAGGACTAGCCAACTCGCTTCCAGAGGCCGTCGCAGATCTCGCAGACTTGCTACGTCGCCGCCGGGCGTCCGCCTTGCTGTAGGAATGACGCGGACTGGGCTGTTTGCCTGCTGGGCTCCCTTGCGTGATGCTTGTTTCGGGCACTGGCACCTGAACGCGCATTGTTGAGGAGGGGGTAGCGTGTCACTTATGCACAAACACTGAGGAATCTTACAGCTAAATAAAGGAAATGAGGAAGGCACGGTCGTCCTGATTTAATTACAAAGATAGCGGTACCCGCCGCGGTGGTACAGTGTTTATAGTGCTCGACTGCTGACCTTAAGGTTACGGTATCGAATCCCGGCCGCGGTGGCCGAGTTTCGATGGAGGCAAAATGCTAAGATCCGTGCGCTTAGATTTAGAGGCACCTCAAAAGGGGCCCTGCAACACTTTTTCAGCATGGTCAGAAAACGCTGCCGATCGCTAGTCGAGGCTCTTGAAACATGTGAGCCAAACGTTATAGCGCAGCACACCGCCTGGAATTTACAGTTAATTCTGAAATTCAGCTAGAAATCACTTGCTCTTTCCACGACAAATGATGCCATAAACCCAAAGTCCACGGCCATTGGTTGATTTGTGCATGGTGAGCTGCATAGCTACCGTCGGCCGCCGCGAGATGCCGCGACGAGCCCGTGCGCTCGCTCGCGATCACTGTGAAGGTAAGCCGCGCGTTCAAAGAAAAAAAAAAGATTGCGGAAGGTCATGCCGTGCGCTGACGAACGGACGTAGCTTGTTGCCACCTTGTCATTCCTTCCCCCCCCCCCTCCTTTGCATAGTCTTCAGCTGGCTCACTGGTACGAAAGGAGAGAGAAAGCGCTTGAAGCGTGCGACATATCCCTGTAACTCCGCTCGTACTTCACGGATTCTGAAAAACATTTGCGGTGGTCGATTCGTGAGGCAATAACTCATTCAATAAAGAGATTAGATGATTACTTGAAAAAGTATGCAGGGCACCTTTAGGTGTTCGAAATTTTCGGAGCCTCCATTACAGCGTCTCGAGTCATAACCATATCGTAATTTTGGGACGTACAATCCCCAAAAATTATTATGATAAAAAATGACGTTAGAAAAAGTAAACAATGAAGAGGCGTCATAGCGAGATGCGCTACACGTAGATAACGTTAAAGAAAACCTGAAAAGAACTTGCTATGACAGCGTGACCATAAACATTTTATAGATTTTAAGAGAAAATATTTTACAGACAACTTGTACAGTTAACCTTCACAGTGATTCACGCACAGCTGCCGATTACAACCTGTCGAGACGTCCATCAAACACGCCTGGGATGTGGGGACAAAACAGATGCCATAGACGTCCTATGCATCTTTAATACAGAATAAATATACAGGGAGGCGCACCTAACCTAACATCTACCGAGAATCTATTAACACATCTCGATCTTGTTGGTTACTCATCATAAAGCATGAACAGCGCACACTTTACGAAGACGGACAGAAGGAAAGCGAGGCCCAGGCGCTGACCAACAAGTGAAGTGTTTAACAGCAACTGAAAACTTCATTTGTTAGCGCCTTTGCCTCGTGTTCCTTCTGTCCGTCTTCGTAAAGTGTGCGCTGCTCTTGCCTTATGGTGCTATACAACAGACTGACAGAATGAGTTTCTATTAGGAAAAGTGAACGGTTTGGTCACCAGCTGCATGAAGCTGGATGGTGTAGCGAGTGTCATCGGAGAGTCCACCAGCGTCGCCGACCCGGCGTGTCCCGGCGGTGACGCGAATTCGCTGCTTTCCTCTCGAGCTTGGTGCTTCGGGCCAGCGGCTGCGGTTCGCGGAGGAGACGGTGCGGCTTTCGGCGACGGCGGACGCCGATGTTTGGGGCTTTTGGCAGGAGATCCGCCGGCAGCGCCCGCCAGTTTGCCTTGCCCGGTCCCTCCGATGGCGGAATCTCGGCTAGACGGCGTCTTCCCATCGGGGGGACATTGGAGACGCGCTGTCGGACTGAGATGGTGCCTGTCCACTGGGCTCCGGAATGCTGTCTGCTGGCCGACGGTGACGGTGTCTGTCACCGTGGGCCCGCTTGGTGGCGCTCTGTTTCAACATGGCGTGACTGACCTGCGGACCAACTGCAGCTCATGCGATTGGCCCTACCGATTTCGGCGCCCTTTATGTACTCCCGGGTATAGGCGTGCGCACAGGGGGGAGGGGGTCATTAATTTTTTAAAGGGGGCGCGAAGTCTATCCCATGCCCTTACTCACTCGGAACTCTTACGTCGATGTTTTAAGTGCAGTGCTATGGCCATGCAGGTTTTTGACGATAATTTCGGCCAAGCACACCTGATGTCGCATTCAAAGAACTAAAGAACTATTTACTTCCTACCTTTTACTCCCGGAATGCTGGGGACCAAAGTTAGAGCATTGTGAGCAGCACGTCGTCGCTACATTTTAATTTTTGCATCCATTGCACAGCTTGTTTTCTTTCGGACTCGACCAATGGGGAAAGGGGGGGGGGGCGCTGCGGTAAAACTTGACCCACCCTTAATGGAGGACACTGCGCATGCCTATGCTATACCGGGGTCAGAAGTTTAATAGATACGGGCTCCACGTAAAACACAAATTTCTGCTTTACTAAAGGGACATTGAAACGAAACACTCTGTATCACCTTAGGGTGATTTATTTTAGAGAATATATCGTCGTTGATTTCGCCATTATAGCTTCATCATTCGGAGGGAAAATGGAGGTCAGTTTCATTTTAGAATTTCTCTTCGAAACTTCAACACTTGAGTGCCAGTGGTAGTCGGGGATTTTAAGTACATTCACTAACTATCACTTCTTGAAACTCGCTATAGGTTAAATCTTTGACGCCCTTAAATAAACAATGTAATTGATTTTTACCGATAAACCAATTATGGAGGCCCTAGCAGTCGCAGCCAAAATCAATGAGTTTGTGCTAGGGTGACCACCCGTCCCGCGACTCGCGCGCGACTGTCCCACACCGAGGACTAATGTCCCCCGTCCTTCAAGAGATAGGAACATATTAAAAAAGTCCCGCGTTACACATTTTATTATTATTGTTCAGCAGCGCCCTTAGTTTAAGCGCATACGGCCACCACCTCGTTTGGGGATGTGTTGGCTGCAAGCACTCCAAGCTTATGACTTCCAGAAAGTAAAACAAGCGGTGTCGAGTACTTCCGAAGCTTTTAATCAGTAACATGTGGAACCTAAGTCAGGGCTTTTTTTATGAGGGGCCATTTATTGAGTTGCCAAGATTTGAACGTTGATGCTAATAATTGGGTTGTATGTCGCAGCAGATCACAGTGATGTACAAAATAGTTTTGTTTGCACTGATATGTGCCAAGCGTGCCGTGGATATTTCGTTGTCAACTCTTATATACGCCACGGAAGCAGATTTCGTCGTGCAGTCCAGAATGTACGCACCGATGAGCGAAGTTATCGCCTCAAGTACGTTAAAGGCAAAGGTGGGCTCCACTCCGCTTGCCAGTTAAGGGCTGCAGCGGTAAGAAAGCTGTGGCTATAATATTGGGAGTCGTATCCGTACCTTTTGGTTGCGGAGCCGCAGAGAGGCGTAGACAAGCGTTTCGTCGAAGAAAAGCGCTGTTCTTCTTGTGAAAGCTCGTGGGCCGCGGTGCACGCGCTTTACGCATTCATGCGCCCCACTTGGCGCTTTCTTCCTCAAAAGGGTTTAACAACACGTCATCGAAAATTGTTCAAGCGCCAAAAACTAGTCTGATAAACATATCCAAACAACCAACCAGTCTTCTTCCTTGGTCCATGCGTTTTCAGCGCTATGGCTTCACTGAATGTACCGGGCCAACTAGCCCAGAACTCTGTACTCGTTCATATTCATACAAATATTCGAAGCAGCACGCCGTTACCTCAGTATGGCGCCACTGTTTCGTTCGCGCAAATTCTGCCTTGTTTTTTTGTTTTTTTAATTCCTCGACACTTTGTACAAGTCGAATTGGCTGGTCAAACTTCAGACGCGACTAGCGCGCATTGGCTTCCTCCCACGTTAGGATGGGCAGGCTAAGCCTGACCGCTGCATCGTGGGCTCTCTGGACGGTCCAGAGCTGCATGGTCCCCGTTGTTGGGGCGTCTGATGGCAGAGTGCCCTTGGTTTCGTTGGCTCGATCGCTGCCCAGTAACGAGGGGCATAGCGAGAGCATGTGCTCTAAATTAGTCGGGCACTGCTTGCTGATTTTTTAACGAAAAAAAAAAGGCAAGTTAAGCACTCCTGGGCTTTTGTGGAATTAAACAGCATTCACTGCTCCATGTTCTACACGAATATAAGGTTGAGCGCCAACATTCGGTATAACGCTGTTCGCAGTAAAATTATTAAAGAAGTTATCAATCCTTGTGTAACCACTATGGCGCAAGTTTAAACCATCAAGTTATAATTTCCCTTCGTGTGTTCTGCGCAAAATAAAGAACACTTTCAAATATTGAACAGAAGACAAATGCAAAGAAAGAAAGAGCCCATCGAAATCGCGCGCTAAGGTAGGCGATTACAGAGCCCTCAGTGAACATTGATTACACTCGTACCGACTGCACTCCTTTGAGATATTTGGTTTATCACCATTGTGCACAAGGTTGGTCTGAGATAAGCGACGATCTCAACCTGCTTCGGGTATTGTTAAAGTTCTACAGAAAAATGAAAAGTTAGTCATTACGGTATAGTAAGTGCGAGCCGTTAAATTATTACGTTTCCAGACTGATTGATAATCAGTTTACCAATAATGGGCAAAATCAAAGTAATAATTTCATTCACCTCCGATTGGGCTCTGGATATTTACAATCGTGTCTGCTTTTTGAAATTATTGCCATTTAGTTGTTTTCGATAGTGATACAAAGAAAGAGAGAAAGTATCCGTGTTATAAATCTATGCGATTTGGACTTATCGTCTAAAACAAGTCCAAATCACACGTCTTAACTTAGCCGGCAATACTTTCTACCGAAAATTACAGGATTCTAGCATTATGCTTCAAAGGCATCAAGAAAAAGAACAGTTGGCCTTTTTCTTGTAAGTCGAGAGTCGCTAAAAGTCTGTAACCGCTCTCCAGCCTGAGCCATCAACCTCATTGGGCAAAAGAACAGCAGTGTAGATAAATGGTATTATAGATAAAGAAAAGTATTGTTTCTACCTCCGAATAATTGAAAGGTTAAAAAGTTTCGTGAAAACGGCAGGCGGCCAATTCTGCGTTCTATTTTCACTACCAAAAAAAAGCGAGTCATATTAGTCTTTCTGGGGAGTCCCTACACATATAACTCCCTTTAAAGGTAGAACTCAGGTTTCTATTGGAGATCATTACACTTTCTTCAGAAAGTCGTGGGAGGTGCGACTCTCCAAATGAGAGTAATGCAAATCTTAAAAGAGAGTCATATATGTCGCAATTCAGGACTCGCCAAGAACAGTTAGTTTTTTTTTTTTTGCAGCGAAGCTGTATACCTCTCGTTGGTCAGAAAATTTTGTGGCATAAACACAAAACGCCAGGCCCCTAAACCAGCAACAGACGCTCGCGCTCGCGCGCTCCTCGGCTAGCAGATGCGTGCACTGCTTGCGTTTTCACCTCGGACGCTGAGGAAGGGCATTCGGAGAGGTGGACAGACAAGCCGACGTACGCGTTCACTGTATACTCGTGCACAACTGCAACGCCACAACTAAATTGCGACCTCTGGGTGGTTTGGGGCCCTTTAACAATTGAAGGCAAACGGCACATCTTCCTTTACAATCAGCCATTCAGCATAGAGCTCAGTATTCGTTTCAATGAAGAAAACCTCAAAACAAGCATCAAAATCCGCATGACGGATGATGAAGCACCTGTGAACAATGGGAACACCCTCCCACGCTTTTCCGGTAAAGATTAGGTTGCAGCTGCTTTGCACTTCGCAAGATGGCTTCGAGTGACGTCAAAAGGCCCTTCCTCCTCCAAGCGTGTGTTTCTCGCTTTCATATATAAAAGGCAGAGCCATGTAGCGACTCATTCAGTTCAATCTAAGACTGCCGTAGGTAGACCACGGAAATTAAATAAAGACACCAGAACAACAGCGTGAATACAATGCTCGACGAAAAGAACAAATTCGTCTTGCTGAAAATGGTCGCGCAACCAATCACGGTCTACCACAGCGACCACAAAGCGATTATCACTACCATTACTCAAAAGTAACAATAAAACCTCCCCCCCCCCCCCCCCCATCATCATCATGTGTGGTGTTTGATACAGCTTCGCTCGCTGGACATTCACGTTCGCAGGGCGGGATGGCGGGATGGCGGCCAATTTTCTTTTTTCTCTTTCTTGGGGCGTAGGTTATACGCGATGTTTGCCACGGGCTGGCTTCCTTTCCTAATAACGCGTCCAACATCCACATCGAAATTACTGTTATTTGTCTTTTTCCATATTTCAGTATAAACCCATTTTAACAAGAACCACAACATGGAGCTACTCGTGATGATGTAGATGCTATCGGCGTGTTGCCTATCCCAGAATGCGTGGTAGTGTCGAAATGAAATCAGTGCTACAAGCGTACGCTGTCCATTCATGTTTAACGTTCCTTTCTACTGTCTTCGCATTTTCCCTAGTAAGAGGTCTGCATTGCATTTACAGGCGTTCTCTGCGACTTAACACAACTCGGGCTTGTTTCATGGGCCATATCGCGGGGTGCCTGTTATCCTGAACAATAAATCTGATTCTAAAATGCATGTACACACGATTACACCTGTCGAAGAGTGACATTTCTTTTTGTTTTTAAGCGAAGCTTCTATGAGGTACAGATTTCGCCGGTGACGGTGGCGTCGGCGGCATAGTTCGCGAAAAACCCGGTGCCGGCGAGTGTACAGAAATGCGGGTGTACACATATGAGGCCCTCGAAGGCGCGCCGGTCAAATTTATGCTTATCTGTACGCGCCGTTTTCCAATAACTGATGTTCTCTCGATCGTGGACTTGACGGCGCTCGGCCGTTTGTGATATGGCAACCTGACCTTTTATCGAGAGCACTAGTCACTTCACGTTGCCAGATTGGATTGCTGACTTTCGTTGCTTCATTTATTTGTTTCACACATGACCGTCGTTGTTGCCTGTAGCAACAGAAGTGTTGCACTGCTAAGCACGTGGGTGAAGATCCAATTTCCGGCATGGAGGAAGGAAAAAGTTAGGAGGGAGCATTGCGCGGAGGATTTAAATAAATAAATAAATAAATAAATAAATAAATAAATAAATAAAGCAGGAAGGAAGGAAGGAAGGAAGAAAGGAAAGAAAGAAAGAAAGAAAGAAAGAAAGAAAGAAAGAAAGAAAGAAAGAAAGAAAAAGAAAGAAAGAAAAAAGGTCAAGCACGCACACGCCAGGCTTCCTCCCATTTTGCCGACAGGGTAAGGGCTCCTAATTTTCCCCTTATCGTGTATGCTTTTTATTAGAATGCACGTGTATGCTTTTCATTAGAATGCAAAAAAAAGAAAGAAACCGCGCCTGGGCGGACGTTTTAGATGCTTGCAGCTTATGGTAAGCTCGTATAGGTGTTGTAAGAATAATCGGGGCTTTATGTGAGGTGCGCGCACGCACGCACGCACGCACGCACGCACGCACGCACGCACACACACACACACACACACACACACACACACACACACACACACACACACACACACACACACACACGCACACACACACACACACACACACACAAACTGGCGCTCACGGACGCGTTTATTGGTAACGTTCATACAAGACAAACTCACATGGTGTAGGTCAGTTTCTTCTCGTCTTATTAACCAGGTTTAACGATGACATAATCGACTCACGGAGGCTTAACTCGAGGCCCTGTTTGCTCAGGAGTTCGGCTCCATGAAGTTGCCTGGAAGCGGTGGACGACGTTTTTAGCTTCTGTCAACAATCACTTTCTAAGTATACCGCACACCCGTTGCCTAGGTCAACAGTGGAAGTTTCTGAAACTACTATATTCTCCCATCTCCCTCACGCGCAGAAAAAGAGAGAAAAATAAAAGCCGTGACTGGCAAAACTTGAGATGATCGGCGGCACAAAGTTAAAGAGGCGGTCAAAACTGCACTGCCATCGTCAACCCCTCTCTAAGCGGGAACAAGGTTTTGTGCAGTTCTAGTCGCCGATGTGCTACAGTCAATCTATTTATCGGCAAAAAATTTTCGTCAAGTACGCAGTAAAGACACGCGGAACCAATCTTTCACAGTAGCTCGAGTATAAGGTGGCGTAACATTCGAGAATTTGCATTTTAAAAAAGTCTCGAAATCTCGCAGGCAGGACGTTGAACACCGTACGGCTCAGCGGAACGAAACTAGCGCGCGAACGAGATGATGAATCTGCCTTGCAGTGCCCTGTTCGCGGCGTTCTAAAACCTCTTTACGAGCTCTACATATGCGACCTAATTAAGAGAACCACGATGCGAGGGAAATCAAAGCGTGCATAGAAGAGCCCGGAAAACAACAAAAGAAAATATCGTTATTTTGGAACAGGGAAAGCTTCTTTAGTTATGCATGTGCTACTCTAACATTACCGAACAGATAACCAGCGAGAAGTCATGCACGGTTAATGATGCTAGATTAGATTCCTAGCGCTCTTAGCGGCTGATTATGAACCGCTAAGCGAAGCTAGGCGCTAGCGCTGAAGTATTCATGCACCGAAACGCAAATTTTACACTGGACCAACGTGAGGAGCCCACTGTGCGCTAGTGGCGTCTCTCAGGACAGTTTAATAAAGTTTGACCAACCAACCAACTGGAACAAGGTGTCAAGGGTATATAAAAAAAAAGAGGCGGGGTGGGGGGGGGGGGGGAGACAAGAGCTTCATTGCGGACGCAAGAAATGAGAATTCTAGTTACTTAAAATTAAGCGTGTAATTTAAGATCACAAAGGAGCGGAAGCGCCGCAGCCACACCACGATGAATTAAAAATGTGGCTGGCAGTGCAGAATGTAATGAGCTGACTTGTGAAAGGGCGAGAGCAAATCACCGAAGAAAAAAAAAGGAACCAGCACCGAAGCTGCATATTACACGACGAAACTTTTGCTAGCAGTCCTTATTACTTAAGGAAACATGGCCTTAAGAAGCAACCAATGCCGAGAGGTGAGCACGGGGATCTGAGCCACAAATGACTCCGCATAACACGACGCATACAGGGGTCATATATTCATGAAAGGAATGAGCTCGCGCCAGTCGAGATAGCACGGAACAAGAAAGGACACGGCATTTCGTCTGATTGCGCTTGTAGTCTTTGCGACGCAGAGACATGGCAGCGAAATATAAACTGAGCTAAGATTTGGTAAATTAAAGATAAATGCAACACAGTGAGCGGATAGGCGCAGTATTTGTCACGCGTAGGGACCTCGGCCTGCAGCGCAAGATCCCGGATTTAAGTTTAATACGTGAATCCTCGGCAACAAATCATGACCGCAGGTGCGCGAAAGTTCGCGTTGTCGTAAGATTATGTCTGCGCGCAAAAGATTGGGGATTCGCGAAAAGGCGATTGCTCTGCTAAGCAATAAGTCTGCATGCCTCTGTTGGAAAAGATTTCCGTAGCGGGGTTTCACGCATTCCTTTACGGAAGTAACATGTAGCATACACACGAAAAAAAAAAACAAATGAAAGAAAAAAATAAATAAATCCATTACGACGGAGAAAAAGAGAAATAAAAGAAAATAAAACGAAATTGCCTTAGATTTGGCGCATAGATCTGGGGTTGAATTTTTTTTTTCTGGCAAACTTGCATGTTATTTTCACATTTATCTCCATTTCGTTTCTTGTCCGCGACAGAGTTGAGTTCGCTGCAAAAATAAGTGGCGGAAACTGCGGCGCTGTGCTGGCTCAGTCACCATAGCAACGATAGGTACTATCGTTGGATCAGTATAATCATAGACGTGCACAGTGTTCTCCAGTGGGGAAAGGGGGGAGGGGCAAGTATAACTACGTTTTTAATTTCACGCTCTTTTATTATTTTGACGGTATTTATCTCCTATAATATACGTAACACGCTTGGGTAACGTAACATGCATAAGTTCATTTCGGTCGCTTAATCTTCAGTATGTAGGGCATCAACTATAGACATGTTTGCTTTTTTAACAGCATTACCGCCCTACTCACTATTACGCAAATTAATTTTTAATTCGCTGGCCATTCGTTGGTACAGATGTTTATTGAAATCAAAAACACTGAACGCTGTGTCCCTTTCTCGTACCGTTGGTGTGCGCTATTTTCGAACTCCTAATCGTGGTTGGGGCCTCGAAATCCTAATATGACGATTTGGAAATGAGGGGACGCCACTTTGCACGAACTAAGTGGTTTAGGAGTTTTCGTGGCAAGCGTTGGCGATTAGGAAAGTACCGAGCCAATAAACGAGAGCCCGCAAATGACTCGTCCATTACGGCAGTGTTTCGATAAAGCGAGCGATTACGTACCACTTACGCCTCATAATCGTAGGGCGGTTGGAAAATGTTTTTAATATTGCACTTTCGCCCGCGAGCCTAGTCTTTTTTGGGAGAGAAGGAGAAAGATTGCGTTATTGCTCGGAACGAGCTTCTTCGAGACGGCAGTTAAAGGGAAGAGAAAAGTGAGGTGACGGCTCAGTGGCGTAAACGAGGATCACGTGACCAGAACTCGTAAATCAACCCGCTGAGCGAGATGAAAAAAGATCAGTCGCCGCCGCCCTCGTTACCTCACCTCATTACTTCTCCGAGGTGCGAGTGCAGGTTAGAGTGCAGAGCGTCGAAGTCCTGAGCAAACGGAGCGGAGTCTCTCTTCTCGAAAGTGAAGTGCGCGACAGTCTTCAAGGAGCGTCACTGAAACGAACCTCCTGTCTTTTTGATTTCGCCGCAATGACGATCCCCTCCCAGAAGTGTCGCTGGGAGGAGGAGGAGAAGAAAAACGGAAAGACAGGGAGGTTAGCCAGTTCTCAGATCGGCTGGCTACCCTGTGCTGGGGAAAGGGGAAGGGGGAGTGAAAGATGATACAAAAGAGATGTTACAAAAAAAGAAGAAAAATAAAGAAGAAGAATACGATAAACGACGCTGCTTAAAGTCTGTCCATGAGACTAGTTGTGCGAAAAACGCGCAACAACGCTTTCAAAGCTTTCCGTGCCGAGGGCGGTTTCGGCCAGTGTCCTAAGATCTTTTCCTCCGACAGTGGACGATTGTCAAGTCTATCAAACACTTCGGACAGTTCTTCTCTCGGTGCACTGAAGCGAGGACACTCACAGAGAAGATGGGCGATTGTCTCCTCGCAGCTACAGTTATGTTAACTATCCTGGAATTTCGGCTGGAAAAAAAAAAGAGGTTAACAATATAATAATTGTTGGGGTTTTACGTCCTAAAGCCACGATACGGTTATGAGAGACGCCGTAGTGGAGGGCTCCGGAAGTTTCCGACCACCCGGGGTACCTTGACGTGCGACTAATCTTAAATACACGGGCTTCTACCATTTCGTCTCAATAGAAATGCGGCCACCGCGGCCGGGATTCGATCCTCTGAACTCCGGGTCAGTTGTCAAGCACCATAACCGCTAGAGCATCGCGGCGGGTTTCGAAAAAAGAAAGAAACAGCGTGCTCGAATTTTACGCGTCAACGATGCCTTTGGCTTTTTAAAAGCCTTTATGTCATGGCAAGGTGACTGGCATAAGCGTAATTGTCCACAAATATTCTTAACATAAGTCACAATCCATTGGTGGATGAGGCGCAATATTTCCATTAATTGGGGCAAAACTCACACTAGCCAGCAGTACGTAAGAGGGTCGCCAGATGTCTTGTTGAAACATATGTAACATGGCTGCAGGCGCGAACACCAAATATATTAAGTGCGTTTTTCGTTGCCACTGAAAAAAGTATAAATAAATAAACGAGACATCCAAATACGCGGGGCTCTTGAACCGACCTTAAGAAAACATCACCCCATACCTAAAAAAAAAATCAAGATTATGGCCTTCAAAAACGTTCCATGCGTTTTAGAAAAGCGTAAAACGAACTACTTCCAGTCCTTGTTTGTCCTATACGCACGCAGAAGCCCCCAGCAATCGCGTCGCGTGGGCGTGTGATAGAATGCGTGGTCTTCGGTGAACGGGGCACGCCAGCTTTGACCTCAAGGGCGTATTAAAGAATGGCTCAATTGGGAGGAGGTTTAAACGTTCGCAGTACAATGATGAAGCTGGTAAATTAATTTTCGAGCGCGCGTCCCCTGCACATCGCGTTCCGTTAGAAGAAGGGGGAAAATTGTCGAATTGATGCAGGGGACCTCAAGGATGACGGCTCCGGCATGCTGCAAGTGTGCTGGAGGGCGCGCAGCCTGCCATGGCGCCTTTATAGGCGCCCCACGTCCTACCCGCACAACAATAATATCCTTGGCCTCCTCCTTTCCATCATTCCTGGTATCGTATCGAACAAGGAAGCGAACACACTGTCAACGCGTTAATTAAAAGGATAGCGGAGAGTGTAACGCTAAGAAAAGACCTTATACGTGTACATGAACACGTGCACACGTACACATGTACAGTCGTGAACACGCTTAACGTCAACACTGGAACGCGTGTAGGGCGGTGCTATCAGTGACGCCTACCTGCAGTCCTGCACCAACATCGAACTGCGTTAGCAACGAGGCGAATTTACCACCGCACGCACAGCATCATCTCAGCTCATTGTATCACTGAGTCCATAACTGGCCGGCTGGCTGGCTGGCTGGGCTGGCTGGGCTGGCTGGGCTGGCTGGGCTGGCTGGCTGGCTGGCTGGCTGGCTGGCTGACTGGCTGACTGGCTGGTTGACTGGCTGGCTGGCTGGCTGGCTGGCTGGGCTGGGCTGGGCTGGGCTGGGCTGGGCTGGGCTGGCTGGCTGGCTGGCTGGCTGGCTGGCTGGCTGGCTGGCTGGCTGGCTTAGTTCCACTGAGTTCCACTGAGTGGAGCAGACGCACGAAACTGAAGGAGGAAGCAAGGACACGGACAGGCGCTGTCCCTTGTCCCCTTGTTACCATTTCACGCATGTGAGTGAGTGAGTGAGTGAGTGAGTGAGCGAGCGAGCGAGCGAGCGAACGAACGAACGAACGAACGAACGAACGAACGAACGAACGAACGAACGAACGAACGAACGAACGAACGAACGAACGAACGAACGAACGAACGAACGAACGAACGAACGAACGAACTACCGATCATTGGGCTGCTTGGCTGGCTCACAACTGACGTAAAAGATTGTGTGAGCAGCAGGTTTCCTGGTTGCCAATCCTCGAGCACCAGAGGCTCCCGTGCGTGGTATAGCCCTGACCTGATTTTGACCGGCTGGAAATCTTCAAGCCTACTGCTCCGAACACCAACTAACACAAACAGACACTAGTACTCGTTGCCCCTTTAGGTATATTATGCAAGCTTGTGGGCAGGTTAACGGGAGCGAACGAGCTGAAATGAGAGACAAACACTGCAAATTACAAGGGGCGCTGACGTACACAGAGCGTGCGCAGGAACTGGGGAAGAAATAGGGAGTGCAAGGCCAACGTAATTGCTTCCCCGGTAGTTTGCAGGCACGACCCTAATCTCTCAGAGAGCGGTAACACCGCTCTCTGAGGTGATGACTGCGGGTACACGAGGCTCAAGGTTTTAACGAGAAGGCCCACGGCAGAAATCCGCAGAAATCTAGAACGCGAGAGCGACGTTCGTTAGCACGTGCCTTCGCCGGCAGGTACGTTCTCGCCGTGTTCAGTTGCACGCTCGCGATTTTAATGCAGACAAATAATATGCCTAATCTCAAGCGCCGACAAAATCTAGACGCTTCTCAAGGGGTTCACAGCTGTTGCCGAGTCGTTTACCTACAAGGCGGAAGTGGATAAGGGGACTTGATTAGAAAAAAAAAGGCGTGAATAGAAAAAGTAACCATCGCTGTCACTGCGGCAAATGGCAAGGATTTAATCAGCTCGGTGAAATCTGAAATCGACCTTATCACTGAGGAATTTCGAAATGATCTTGTGGGCACAGTTCACTGGTTCACATCATCCGACAGCAGAGCATTCTTTCCCCTTTGTATGTTTCAATCCTTCCACCCCGAAATTTTCAATTTTGCATGTATATCTATAAACGTACACATGCACGAACGTGCATAAATGGTGGTAGAACTACGCCTCCCCCCATCCACCCCCATTTCCAGAAAAAAAAATTTCTGGCTACGCATGTATACTGGTGAGCCTCAGGGTGAGCTCTGTGCTTGGGGCTACCACAACCACAGCAGTGCTGCCGTGCGCTACGCCACAACAGTGCAGCTACAGGCGCAGCAAATATAAGCTTCGCCAGCCATGTTGCCAGTGCTGCCGTTTCTTTAGTATTTATTTCTTTGCCCTTTCACCTAACTTCTGATTGACCTGCTTCCATGCTAACAGGGCCCCATGCATGCCCGTTGTTTGCTCGTTAACGAGTCGTCGAACACGGGCGCCGTGACTGCAATTACAGCGGGGCCAATAATCGCACGAGGCACTTGCCATGCGAGTGGAAAGGGGGAAAGCGAAGGAGAAAGGGATTAAACGAGGCCTCAGGTATAGGTGCTGAGATGCAGGGTGTCTCCTAGCTACGGGCCGCCCCTCTCCCTCTCTCTCATCATTCGCGCCGGTGCCCATGCAGTCCCTTCTCCCGCATTGTTGAAATTGCGCGGGACCGTCAGATGAGTAATGGCGCAATTCGGCTCGTCCTGCGAACTTCGGCGAGAAGTTATCGGCGCCTTCGATCCGAACTGTAGGGTCGAGAGTTCAATTGACAGAGTGTGTGACGAATGGCACGTATTATACGGCCCACGCGCTAGCAGAAGGTGAATCCAACCCACCGAAATAAAAAAAATGAAGAAATTCAAATTATATACCACGTGAACTTAGGGTAATTATAAGCAAGGCCCCATATACTCGTATGAGAAATTCACGAAAAGATCGTACGGGACCTGCTCCAGATATATATAAGAACATACTGGTTTTATAACAGATTACACACTAGATATCGACACCATATATGAGACGTGCCTGCGGTATATGGATAACACGAGTTTATAAATGACGCCCTTACATGTTAATACGAGGTTATGGGATATAGGGCATATCGATGTTGCCGAAATGGCTACATATGTGGCACTAAGTGATTTGTGCGAAAGTTCACAAAGTGGAAGAGCTGCACTCACGCGGGAAATGTTGTTCAAAACAAACAAATGCGTTTTATCGTTGAGCTCCATAGCGTGGACATGCCTCATAATTGAAGCAGGCACGAACAAGCCACTAGCTACAATTTTTTTTCACCTGTATAAATATGTGGGAATGGCTCGAAACATTCGATCTGTAATACGGATTCACATTGATCCCGACAAGAAGCGCAATACACTGAGAAAGATTTCACAGTCGTGTGTCCTGCGTGCCGCATTTGTTAATTTTCTTTTGGTATAAATAGCGACAAATAGCGACTACGTGTACGAATTAAAATTTGGACTTGAATCTACTCAGTGTGACATATAGTGAACACGAGCCGCAGTCGCAAATGCCCTCTTATGTCAAAACTGCTAGTAAGAGCATATGCCAGATAATCCTATTATCCCACCTTCATATAGTACAGGCGTTCCGTCAATGTTAAACAGAACTCACGAACTAAAACATTTCTGAATACTCTCTCTGCTATTTAATCGTACGTTCGGCGTATTTAACGGGCCCGTTCATGTCGACTGTCTTTCGTCATTTGCATTTACTTCACCGGTGCATTCGCAGCATGTGAGCACCAAGGTTCGCGTCAAGAGCACGACAGAGCAACTCCTACATATATATACCTGGCAGCTAGGCGAGTTGCGGTAATTTAATCTTCTTGGACCGAATTCACAAAACTTCTGTTTCGCAAGTTTGTCTTCCCGTTGGCCAGCCGGCTTCGCCAATCATATGCCTCGAATCGCGATTGGTTTAAATATTCTCTTACGAAAAGCTTTCGCCTACGACGTCTTTGTGAACACGCATGCCCTTGTCTTTAATTCACCGCATTTCTCCACTGGCACTACATTTGCAGACGCGCATCACAGATCCAGGAGCTAACAATGAGAGAAACCCCGCTAATGCGAAAGAAATCCAAAATACAAAACGAAACCATTTGTTCAAGAAAAAGTGTAAAAGTAAACCTTCCGTTTCCTTCTTCCGTTTCCTTCTTCCGTTTCTTTCTTTCTTTCTTTCTTTCTTTCTTTCTTTCTTTCTTTCTTTCTTTCTTTCTTTCTTTCTTTCTTTCTTTCTTTCTTTCTTTCTTTCTTTCTTTCTTTCTTTCTTTCTTTCTTTCTTTCTTGTCTGCAATATAGTGCGTGCGTTCGAGAGATTTTAGGGCAAAGTCGAAGTATAGCTACGACTTCACGCCCCATCAAAGAGTCTCCCAGGGTGAAAGTTTGTTCAAACATTGACTCGAAAGAAGGCGGAGATGGATCGCGCAGCTTCGGCTCGAGCTGTGCGGAGCGCTTTTGCAATTGATCTTCCGAGAGCGACGAGCTCACCTTTGCCCCTTCCCCCTTCTTCTTCTTCTTCTTCTTCTTCTTCATCTTCTTCTTATTTTTCCACCTCCTCCTCCTCCTCCTCCTCCTCCTCCTCCTCCGCCTCCTGCTCCGGGAACAGTGATAGCCTGGAGGATGCGCAAGTCCGGAGCTGTGTAAGAAAGAGAACGGTTGACTAACATTGGGAAAATCTTTCACGCTGAACAACAAACAAGAAGAAAAGAAAGAGAGCCCATTGGCCTGGCAGAGACTGCGTGCGTTTTACAAATACTCCATCGCTTAAAGCTTAGGAAACACACTTAACAAAGTGATTTCTTAGACATCGAAGAAAAAACAAGATAACGTTTTTTTTTATTTTCTTTCTTTTGTTTTTTCTAAACGTATGAAGGAGATGGTGATGCCTCGTAGAAGCGCCGGCTAATCATATCTGCTTCTAGGCGCAATAAAACAAAGAGGAACCCTCTATAATGAAGAAAGTTCTGCGAAAGCACTTTAAGAGTTCTTATCAGAAGTTCACAGGTCGTGACACAAGCTGCAAGTGCACAGACCACATTAGAAGGACAGAACATCGAAGTCCAAGCACTCAATGCAAAAAAAAAAAAAATTCTCCGCTAACCTAATCTAGCCTTCATATTGTGCCCGGTCTGATAACCATAGTACATTAACGGTGACAAAACTGCCGAAGTACGAACAAAACAAAACAAAACAATAGATAGATAGATAGATAGATAGATAGATAGATAGATAGATAGATAGATAGATAGATAGATAGATAGATAGATAGATAGATAGATAGATAGATAGATAGATAGATAGATAGATAGATAGATAGATAGATAGATAGATAGATAGATAGATTTGCGCAGCTTCCTGTGGTGTCTTGTGACTCTCTTGTTGCTTTTCGTGTACACCAAGACCATGCAGCGATGAAGTGTTGATGCGAATTTTTGCGAAATTGAATTCAGACGTTCAGTTTTGCTTGCTTTATTAAAGGGACACTAAAGGAAAATAACAACTCATGTCAGAGTGAAAGCTCAATGTATGACAACGTCTAAAACGGCAATATTATCAACAGCAGTAACCCTACTTACCGAGAAATTAGGCTAAATGTATCACACGATGAGCGCCATGAGCGAGACATTTTGGAAGTGATCCCGATGACGTGAGAGAGTCCGACTACAATTAATCACTAGTAATCAAGCTAGCTGCAATAAAAAAAGAATCTTCCGTGCATCAAGCGACGTACTAAAATGCTTCTTGTTCGTTTCTGTTTGATTCATGAAAAAAAAAAAAAAACCTCTTTTGTGTTGCCATGGGGAACGGCGCGCGTGGTTCAAAGGTTCCGTTTTCGCCGAACTGCGCTTCGCCCGGCGCCCTGCTTCGTTCACCCGGTCGCGTCTCAGTGGTAGTTTTGGTATCCCGTGCTGCCGCGTGTGTTTTGCACGCTCGGAAAAGTCGCTCTGACAGAAAGTTCGACAAAATGCCTTATGCATGTGACGTTGCCGGATGCCGGAATGGTGCAAGCCGCCGCGCAGTAAAGGCGGGCAACGTTGGGCACGGCAACAGTGACGTGGGGAAGACCGCTTTCAGGCGGGTGATTTGTAGTGCGCTAACGCGCTGCGGACCACTAAAACGTGATTTTATTTCAAAATAAGCACTTCCTTGGCACAAAAGTAGCACTACGAGGTTTCTGGACCGCTATTTCAACAATACTCCCTTACTAACGAAAACGTACCTCTTAAAGCGTGATGAACATGCCTAAACTGATTTAGTGCTGGTCTGATGTTTCTCCTCAGTCTCCACACACACAGACGAAGAAAACAGAGCGCCGACCAAGGTAAAAATATATTCTACTGTTTAAGAATATACTTTTACTTTGGTCGGCGCTACGTTTTCTTCGTCCATGTCTTTCCCCGGCCAGGTGGGATTCCGCCAAAGTCTTGACTCCGCACACATATTTAAAAATTTACGCTTCACTCAGCATTATCTCGGCGTCACCCGTTCTTTGACGTCATGATACCGGTTAAGAGAATCGAATACAACCAGACTAGCTTTGTTGCCATAGAAAGCAGAAACTACATTATGAATGAGGGCAAGGAACCCTACAAAACATAAACACGATCTAATCAGTTTAAACACTAATCCGTTTGTTCGTCGTAGCTGGCAGAGAAGAGCTACGTAAATAAATTCAGGAACCTAAGTAACCCTCAAGTTACGGTAACCAAGAGATTGAAGGCAAGCGTGACGGCTAAGGTCAGCAACGTTCACCGGAATGCAACAATAAAACAGTGAAAAATACGAGACACTCAGTTCTCCGATCTGACCTGGGACCCTTGAGAACGCGCGTTTAGTTTTTCACGACAGCTTTAAAACTCGATTATAAGAACTTACTTAATTTGCCGTTCATGTGCTCGCGACCGAAGTTCTTATACAGTTGATGTTCACGATCCTTTCTTCAGCCTCATTACGCATTCTCATAAATATCGCGTTAACTCCGCCATGGCAGTAACTTGTGGAAAGCTAATGGAAAATATAAGTCTTAGACACCGAGACTCGAAAGATTCCCTGAGCTAATCGTGCAGGTACAGTGCGAATTGGTCTCGTATCTGCACGCCTGCTACATTAATTTCAAACGAAGATTCTTTTGCATCATAACGGCTCCTTGCGGGTGCTGGCAGCTGGTGTATTGCTGAGTGTGCAACAACTTGGTCCATTGAGAATATACAACTGAGCACGTGACAGTGCATGGAGGAAATGAGCAAAGTAGGAGAGGCCCTGACGTCACGGACTCTGAAGCCAGAGGCGCAGCCATTTTGGCTCTGCATCGCCAGTCAGCTTCCCGGATCGAATGGGCGCGAACTTTTCATGGCAAAGGTTCCATGTAAAATGAAGCTGGGTACTTACGCGTGTCTTCGTGAAAGTTTATCTGTATGAATATGCGCACCTAAGCTGCTTAAGATGAAGGGAATCGAACACACTAAATAGAGGGGCGAAAGATCGACAACCGCGGTTTCTATTGCGCGTAATCTGCAGTTTAAGGAAATACACAAGCTGCACCAACACAAGAAAGGTCACAGCTGAAAGCAGGCTATTACAGGGTGTGGGTTCGTATCCCATCAGCAATAGGCTGTTCTTTCCCGACTTCTCGTATTCGTCTTTATGTCGCAATTACTCCACTACAATTAAAGACTGCAAACGACACTTCCTTGCTTTCCATGGCTTCATTATCTATTGGCTTCGTACAGTTGCGCGCAATAAAAAGCATACCCTTGATTGATTTTCTTTCTTTTGTTCATTATATAAGTTGGTTTCCACAGCGGCGCATAAATGCGCGTGGCATACTAAGGAACGACAACGTGACTGACAACTGAGCTCTGTCTAACAACTGAGTACCGTGAACCTTTGTTACTGAATGCTTTCTTTCTGACCGTCTACGCCCTATGCACCTACTGTCCATAGGGCGTAGACGTTCAGTTCAGTACACGACGTACTACAAGGCAGACCCGTTCGAAAACTCCTGCGTCAAAGATTCACCACTTCTTGGCAAGTAATCACATTCCAAACTAATTTTCTGATGTCAGGCTTGGATTGGTTAAACTGGGCTGTCCATTTTATACCTTGCCCCTCCCGTTCACACAACACACACACGTAGAAAAAACAAAAATCATGAAAGACAGTCCGAAACAGAGGCTGGTCGCAGAGGCATTTCGAGCTCAATCCAGCCCGTACATTGTTCCGGCAGGAAGGGTCGATGATTACCGGACATTGGTCTCGATGTTTTACGTCCCACGCGCCAATAAATTTGGCTCAAAGGGTTTCGTCCTGGCGGCTCTTCAAGTTCCACGCTACTGGTCCGGCGATTCGGTCTTGATCTTCCCGACTAGCATAAAGCCTCCATTGGCTTTCTGCGCATGGCATTCCTATTGTGCCGCCAGGCCGAGTTTATCGCCGAAAGTTGTCTCTTTGCACTCGAGTCTTTTTACTGCGTCTTCGCTGGTATGGCCGGAAAATTGGCGCCATTTCCTTTGTCCGCGCGCGTTATTGGGGGGCTTTGTCTACACACAAAGGGTCCCAGTAAGCGAGTGAGGCGTCGACAACGCTTTGCTGCCATCGATACAAGGAAAGGGAGCGTGGCTAAGTTATTGCGGCTGCTCGGGAGAGAAAGCGATAGAGTCAATGAGAACAAAACAGTGTAGAACCACGACTGAGCACAGTTTTAAGACGGAGAAAACAACCTGGAGTGGCCTTACGAAAAAGCTTCTTGTATTTGCGAGGTACGAAGAGGAGTAGGAGCCTCATCAAGGGACTGTCCATTAGTGAAAAAAGAATGGAGTGTCGTGAAACAGATGGTGCGGGACGGCTCGACGCACAAAGAGGCTGCTGACGTGGTGAGAAATAGACAACGACGCTCGCGTCGGCGACGAAGGTCTAAAACTACTGCTACCCAATATGGACGGACAACGCGATCTCCTACTCCGACAGATCGTCAGACTTCTCTTAAGCGACAGCTACCACCACTGCCGCCACCACCACCGCCCAATGCATCACAATTGGAGAGCCGGAAAGACGCAGAAGCCTTGAAAGCGGCGGCGGATGTCGCGTGGCCCTCACTGCCACCACTGCGCACTCATAAAGAGCCGATGCAGAATGCCCCACAGTCTGCTTCATCGTCCACAGATGACTGCCACGACAAGAACCTACAAGTACTCGCTGTGTTGAGGTCTCTCATGACCACGATGCGCACTCTCCTCAACGGAATGACAACTCCGTCAGCTCAATGCGCTCTGCAAGTTCTCGATTCCTTGGAGCCAGTCCTTGCAAGCCTTTTTTAACATCTCGCGGAGGAACTGATGTTAAATATTTCTCCGTTGTGACTGTCTGTGTGTATGCGCTGAACACTGACGTGTGTGCGCGTATTACTTGTTCCCTCTTTCCTCCTCGCTATCTCTATTCTTTTTTCTCCCCTTCCCCCTCCCCCCGTGTAGGGTAGCAAACCGGGTACAACCTGGTTAACCTCCCTGCCTTTCCTTCGCTTTTATCTCTCTCTCTTCTTCTTATTCTCAGTCTATGTATTGCTCCTCCCCAGCCCACTTCCGAAAGCTTCCTGCACGTAACGTAGTTTTTCACTGCCTCCAGGATCGGAGGCATTGCAAGCCTCCGTGAGCGGTACACCTTTGACCAAGCGACGAAGGTCATGTGATGACGTCATCATTTGACGGCACGTCATCTGACGTCATAGTTACGCCATGATGACATCAAATTTTGGCGATGTGTGACGTAACGATGACGTCATTCCGTGAGGTCATCACGTGACGATGACTTTCTTGCTTTACTCAAGTTGACGCCGCCGACGCCGGCGGTCAATTTCGCGTTCTATGAGGCATCTAAAGCTTTCGCCTTAATAAACCTGGTTGATTTTTGAAACTGTAGCAATGCACCAGAAAATGGAAGGACTGGCAGCAGCCTTAGCAGCAGCGATTGAGAGAGAAGTGACGCTTATCAAGACGAAAGCCTTAGATTCCGTATCAAACGCGAAAAGTGACCGTCGGAGGCGCCAACGCGAAGTGATGCAAAAACACATGATCATGTGATGACTTCATCCCAGGACATCGTCGCTTGGACAAAGGTGAACCGATCCCGGAGGCAGTGCAAAACCACGTTAGGTGCACATTTTTTACGACGGGGGGGGGGGGGGGGGGACACGGTTGACTGAGAAGAAAACGAAGAAGGAAAGAAAGAACATGGATATCGCCTTCAAGTCGTCTCAGGTGAGTGCATAGTGGACCATGTGATTTTTTTCTACAACCCATAAGGGAGCACGGCGAAGCGTCGTTGCCCATGCAAACGCACCAACTAGCCCAACAACGAGTTCTACTAGAACCATGCATACGCACGTATGCTTTCCACGCATAACTTGGTTTCGCACTGCCTCCACGTTTGGAGGTGTTGCAATCTTTCTGCAAGTCACGTGGTTTTGCAATGCCCCAGTGATAGGCCTAACTTTGAGCAAGCGACGATGCCTTGTGATGTCATCATGGCGACGTCAAAAGGTTTGACGATCTGTGACGTCATGACGACGTCATCATGCGATGATGATTTTTCGCATCACTTGCGCTGACGCCTCCGGTCAATTTTCGCGTTTGATAAGGCATTTAAGGCTTTCGCAGTAATATAGCACTAAAATAAAAAGAGATAAAGACGGAAGTGACTCCGAGTAAGAATATCTTAGCTGCTTTTGACGGGTGCGCAGGCGAAACTTGTTACTCTAGCTAAGGAAATGCCAGCTTTGTTTGTCCGTAACACGTGTTTAGAAACGCTTGTGCGATACAAGCGCCCGGAAGCCTAAGACAACCAATATGAATTTTCTTTCGGCGTACTGACGCGCTTACGAAATGCTCTACCAATAAAGCAACAACAGCAGAGCATGGTTACCATGCGACTTTACTGCTTCCGTTCATCCGAACAGCAAGAGTTTGGCAATGGGAAGTAGCAATAAGAAACTTTACGTGAGGAGCAGGGAAAATCACATGAAAGCTTTGATTTTAGAGCAGCAAAGTTACGTTAACGAGCTGTGACCCCCGCAGTATCGACAAGCATCTCTCGCGTGTTTCCATTCTACGCTGCGGACGACGGCGCCAACCGCGCCATCGACGGCGGCGTGAAACTGCAGGCAACAAGTTAAGAAACACCAATATAGCGAAGCTCGTTGTGAGTTACGGATTTCGGTGGCGGAGGCGTTGTATGCAAATAACCTGGCACCGACATGTGTACAGAAACGCGGCCTTGGAAGATGCGAAGCCCACACGCGTATTTGCATGCGACGTTTTACAATAACTGATGCTCTCTCGATCGCCGTTTCTGATATGGCAATGTGATCTTTTATTGAGGTCGCTCGTCGTTTCACGTTGCACGCATTTCATTGTTGCCTGTATACGAACGCATGACCGTCATTGTTGACTGTAGCAATTGAAGTGTTGCGGTGGCAAGCGCGAGTATGAAGGTCCAATTTCAGGCATGGAGGAAGTGAAAAGTTAGGAGGAAGCATCGCGCATTGTCATAGAAAGAAAGAAAGAAAGAAAGAAAGAAAGAAAGAAAGAAAGAAGAAAGAAAGAAAGAAAGAAAGAAAGAAAGAAAGAAAGAAAGAAAGAAAGAAAGAAAAAAGCAGTAGGTCAGGCACGCACACGCCAACCTTCCCTTGCCCACATTTTTCCGCTAGCGGAAGGGCTCCTAATTGTTATTTAAAGGATCGCACAAGGTAACTAGACTACAATACTTCCACGTTGTTGTGAAGCGTGAAAAATAGGGCAGTGCGAAGCGGTATGCCAAATAGCAACCTCTTTGCAGGGCGAACTCTCCCTCCGCAACACGAACAGCACACAATACACATATATAGCGACGAGCACTGCCATCTATCGCCGAAACCTGATCTATACGGGTGAAACGCGTCGGCTCTTTAAACGCGCGTCACCGGATATCCCAGCGTTATACCGACGCTCGCGCTAATATGCCCGGCTATTCGCGTCGCGAGGGCAATCTGAGCAGAACCGTCAATGAGATTACAGAAGCTTCCGTTTCAAAGGTGTCCCTCGCGGCGATTGATAGCACTTGTTGAAGTATTGTCCGATGGAACACGGTCACCGTCATGAGATAAGGTATGCGCGTCAATAAGAGTGCTCAGTTAAAAGCGTGTGGAGAAGTCACATTTCCGAACATCCAGTTGGACGAGAGCGCCCGTGTTGTTCACTGTCCATTCATTATTGGCGTAGCCAGGGGAGGGGGAGTTGGGGGTTGAACCCTCCCCCGATTTTTTTTCTTTCAATTTTGCCTACACGTCTATATATACACGCATACATTCTAAAGCATGCACTTGATAAGTACGTTGTCATTGGGCGCCATGACGAGCAGCGCGCACGCGAGATTAGCGAAGCCTTTCAGGTTCAACAGCATTGGTGTTTCTTGCATAAGCGTGCCCTCAATTTCCCTTCACTGCAGTGAAATTAGATATCTAGGGGGTACTAGTGTGCCAGCTTCTTGATAATGTGCTCGAGCTGATTATCTTTGTTGTACGGCCTTTATCACATGTATGTGCATTTCTGCTTATGTTTCGTTTGTTCTGCGCAGAAACCTGCTCCAATATATTGCAGTTGTTTTGCAATAAACCACGGTTGTTAGTATCAGCGCCGTGTCTGTGTCTTCATCTCGTCCCGTCCTAAGCGCTGTTCTATTCTTCCTCTACTATGCAACAACCAGACCAATCAAGCACACCGCTCACGCGCGAAAATACATCAAGTGTGCTTGAACCCTCCCCTCCCCCCTCCCCCCCGCGAAAAAAAAAAACTTCTAGCTGCGCCCCTGCTAATCATGCATTACCTTTTGCGTCTCCCCGTTGAAGTACTGTTCGAACAAACAATTTCATACAATTTGAATATTCATAAAACGTCTTCTAAAAATAGAAATCCATGATTCTGCTTCAATTTAGGAGTTATACACATGACATCGGAGCATACTATTGCTTAATATAAGAAAACGTTAACTGTCAGCATAATTATTGAAAATTAATTGACCGAGTTTACTGAAAGATTGCGAGCAGCTGAGATGATTTCGGCGTCTGGTGGAGCAAATATCAACCACGCGCTTATTATAACGCGGCCTCGGAGATCCGCTTCGTCAGCGCGCGATACACGAAGTTAACCAAAGGATTACACCAGGGCAAAGAAGGGGCGAGGTGCGAGTGCTGCTATTAGGCGCCTAAATCAATGATTAGGTGTCTGGTTTAGGATTCGGGTTGCCTCCGATTTTGTTCTTTTAACGTCCCTTCATCAATAAAGTATTCTTTGAGAAGAAGACCGAAAAAGATATATCGGCTCTAAAAGATAACGTGTTCCGGATCACCGAGCATTTAATCAATAATGAGAAGAAACTTCCAAGCTCAACATGCTAGCGCTCTCCGGTGCCCTACAACAGCGCGTACACACCTGCGAGTTCGTTTGCAGGCCTCGTGCTTCGTTGAAGGCAATAGTAACGGTCAATTTGCATCACTGAGGCTGACCCCTCCCCGCTTTCGAAACAACGCGTTTCCGCGACAGCGCCTTTGTCAGAAGGCCGTTGCATCACGTACGCGCACCCCTGTTGCGAAGCGTACGCTCTTCGATTACCTTCGGCCACATTAGCATTCAGATGGAACTAGTAAGGTTCTCTCTCTTTCTTCTTCTCTCAAGAGTGGTCGAGCATGCCGCCGAGCGAGAAAGTCAACGAAGAACAACCAAAGTGCGAAATGCGCATCGATTTAGTTCCTCTTGATCCACCGACATCTCTAGGAGGGCAGCCGTGGTGGCAAAGTCTGGATTAATTAATTCTGACCATTTTGGATTCTTTAATATGCGCCTAAAGCTGAATTTACGGGTGTTCTCGTGACTTGGTGCCCATCAATATGCGGCCTCGATAACCCGGAGTCGAACCCGCGCTTAGCAGCTCAACACATTAGCCACAAAACTACCATGGTCGTTACCGTAACTTTACTTCTGGGAAAGGTTGGTAGTCATCGAGTGAGCGTAGTTTTCTTTCTTAGCGTCTCTTACGCCCACCGTGTCTTCATGAATCAAGAAGCGATGTCCTAATTATGCGCCTTTCCCTTTCGTATGCTTGTTTCCTTGCTCTTGCACGGCTTTCTCGGCGCACACACGTAGCGTCCTTTGAGCAAAAGTCCTTGGTGCCGCGAATCACAGCATCAAAGAGAAATGGATACAGCACAGTAGCGCTTACATATCGCAACGATGAATACGATGCTTCATTCCCGAATGGACAATACTCCTCATCGCGTCGTTCCTTCTGACATACGCTTTCTCGTGCCGATACCATAAGTGCACAGCGCGATGCCGGAACCATTGTTTACGCCACGTTTGCACCGATATGCGCTGTGTTTCCGGTTTTTCGTCGCGCCTGCCTGCAACCGAGACTCGGCGAACATATCTTCGTATAAGCAGTCGAGACAGGCGCCGCAGCTTGTCGGACTTGTTACTGCATACGCCTTCTCTCTTGTGCTGGCGTCCATACGCAAGCATACCGATAGCTGAGCAGACAGGCACGTTAGCGGCAACACGTCGTTTATATCACCGTGCAAAAGCTGCACTCTCGGTGTTGGTCGGTGTGTCGTAAGTATGCATGTTTCCGCTGCTGTCGTTATCAAGTAAGAACGGATGAGGACGTGCGTCTACTGCATGTGTGTGTGTGTGTGTGTGTGTGTGTGTGTGTGTGTGTGTGTGTGTGTGTGTGTGTGTGTGTGTGTGTGTGTGTGTGTGTGTGTGTGTGTGTGTGTGTGTGTGTGTGTGTGCGTGTTTGTGCGTGTGCGTGTTTGTGCGTGCGTGCGTGTGTGTGCGCGCGCGCGCGTTTCGTTTGTTGATCTTTAGTAACTCTCACTAGACCGAATACATGTTCGGTTATAACTTATAAGACAACGTTCAGGCCGCCGTTTGCTCTCTTCGCACGGCACTGTTGCATGTCTTTGATGTTCAATCATACATGCACCCGGCCCAACTCACAAGTCGAAGCCTGCAACATAGCCTTCATTGAGTGTTTTGACGCCGACGAGACGTTTCGGAACAGGCGCACTCAACAACAACGCTATTAACACAAAACGCTATCTTTCAGCTTTCGTTCATAAATTTGTTCCGCGAGAAATCGGGTGGCTTATATGACTCCCTATAATCGGGCGCCGTAGCAGACACCACTAGCGCAGTGTTTGCAGCACAAATAACTTAAACTCGGCGCCCTCTTTCGATGCACATTCTCCGTGAAAGTCGAAGTTAAAATCGCCGAAGAATTCTTATATCTCAGAAAATATATTAAAAACGATAAGCAAACATCGTGGCATGTGTTAATCAAGGCAGCAAGCATAAAAAGTTACCTGTTATATCTCAAAGAGAAGCCAGTCGAGTAACGGGGGCACGCCATCAAGCTCCCTTGAACAAATTACTGTGGTATATTGTCAAATTTCACGTTTTTCGGGGTCAGTGTATAGTTATGCGACTCTCGTACATGCTTCTACCGAGCTATTTACCATTGGCGTCAGTTTAATGCTCTTTTTTTATTACCTTGGGAACCTGTTATGCTTGTGGGAAGTATCTGAGCAGTACCAGTGTTGTTCGCAATAAATCAAAGACCGGCATACCTTTGAGATTCTCTTCAAAAACAATTTTTCTTGTCGCGCATCGTGATAGGTACGAGCTGCGCTACACGCCTGCGTAAAAGATCACCATCTTAATGTCACAAGGAGCGAATAAAAGATTACAGGAATGGAGTGAAAAACAAATTGCTGCATATTGCATACCGACCAAAGCGGCCTATGAAGCAATCTCGCCCTGTCTCTAGAAAATCAGTGATTATGGCGTATTACTAAACATTATTTTTTTAACGCAACAGCTGTATTCTGCTGCACTTTCATGAAAAGTAAATGACATACGCTCCGGCTTTAGGTGTGCGGCGAATCGTATACGGCAATAGAGCCTTGCAATGCGTCATCCTAAAAACAGCGCTACAGGAGAGCCACAGGCACGCAGTTTGCTGCGAAGAAAGCCTGCATCGGGCCCGGTTCTATACTTCAGCGTCATCCATCACAGAAAGGCTACGACAACTAAAGAAGATGCGCAGAGTAAAGATTTTGGTTACAGTTTTGTGTTCTGACATTTCGTTGTCGCATTAACATATCGATTTCAGAAGAGCGCAACGTGAATATCACCGAACTGTCCTTCATACATCTGCAAGCAATCCATCTGCGTCATCGGCGGGCATTTTAAAACTACTCTACGAGTTCTTACCTCCCCTCACCCTCTTGAATGTTCAAAGCACCAGTGTTCTTTTCTTGGATTAAATTGGTCTATGTTCTAGCTATGTGTTATACAAAATCGGTGTTCCAGATCCTTAGCGTATGGCACATTCGGTTAGAATAAAAAAGCAGTTTCTTTTCTTACATCAACAACTTGAAGATAATTCTGACCTTTTAGAATGTATGAATGAACCCGCCACAGTGGTCTAGTGGTTATGGTGCTCGACTGCTGACCCGAAGGTCGCGGGATCGAATCCCGACAGCGGCGGCCGCATTTTCGATGGAGGCGAAAATGCTTGAGGCCCGTGTCCTTCGATTAAGGTGTCTGTTAAAGAACCCGACGTGGTCGAAATTTCCGGAGCCCTCCGCTGCGGCGTCCCTCATAATCATATCGTGGTTTTGGGACGTTAAACCTCAATAATAATTATTAGAATATATGAATACAAGCAAAACGGAATCCGAATTACTAGACGCACACAAGTCACATGTCTTTTTGTATTTGCTCATATATCTGATATTTCCAATGGGTGCTTTTGTTTATTTATAGGGCTTAGAGGAGAGTTTGGTGCCTTTGTTTTGGGCCGACAGTTCATCGCAAAACTAGAAGAACGAAAATGATTGGACAAGAAGCATAGCAGACATTGAAATATCAGAAACCTGTCCTAAATTTTGCACAGGATACCAAAGAACACGTTGAAGAGACTATCACCATCGGCGTAAACAGGAGGGGGCGGAGGGGGGGGGGTTCAAGCCCCCCTCAAAAGTTTCAATTTGGCATACGGATATATACGCGCACAAACATAGATAAAAGAGCGCTGGAACCCCCCCCCCCTCTTCGACGACGAAAATTTTTGGATACGTCAATGACTATCACGGTTCTGTATACAGGTGAAAGTGCGCAAAAGAGTGTGGAACGACACGCATCAAGTTCTACGCATCAATGCAACAATACACATTAGTCGCCCATAACTGAAAGAGACGTGAGCGACAGATATAGAAAACAGAGATGCACATATCGCGACGGCCATGCTTTAACAGGGCTGATGGCGCCGATGACATCGAAGGTGACGTCACCGCCTTCGCTCAGCAGCTCAAGAAGCCGTGCGGCTGCAGCCGCTGTTTTTTGCCAAGAAATGCTATTCGCGTTCACTTCTGTGAACTCTTACATTGGTTTTTCGAATTCAGCAGGGATCAAACTATGATTACACATTCCAAAGTCCTTTTTTTTTAAGTGCTTCAGCTTCCCTTTAAGAAACGTATAACCGTGGCTCCCAAACTCATGTCACATGTGTATTATTCTTGTACTTTCAACGAATATCTTAAAAGCTACAAGTGCGCTTTTTGAAGCTGCAGTGGCGGTAATGGTCGAAGTGTACTGAACTCAAACTATCTTCACTTTAGCAAAAAAAAAAAAAAACGAAAGTACGTGTTACTCCTCTTAGTGAGTCCTGACTTTCCACGTACTCTCTTTAAAGGGACACACACGACTCCCCTACGAGAGTATAATGATTTCCTAAGGGAGTTCACGTGTCTCCTAAAGAGAGTCATATACTTGGCAAGCCAGGACTCGCAAAAGAGAGTCAAATAACCCTGTTTTTTTTCCTTGGTGTGGAAAACTACACCCGACTCATACCATCGCTAATCCCGACATTTCTACCGTTAAGATCTCCATCATGCCTGTAATTCTGCGCCTAGTCAACGGAGAAGACTAAGCGGAGATGGTAATCAACCAAAGTAGAATAAAGGAAATGAGAAATCTGAGACGCATCGATAAAGAGATACGTCGCCTCTCGTTCGACAGGCGTCCCACGCACGACGTTCGGAAGATTGAGCACCGGCGGCTCTCCATCTTAATATATCAGGCACGGATTTCAGCCTATGCGCCATTTCAAGGATGGCTGCCTTCTGCACGCGCGACGAGCGCGAAGAGATCTGTCTTACTGCCGTTTCGCAGTAGGGCGATGGCTCGCACGAAGCGCCACAAGTCTATGATCTCGTACATCTTCGCTGCGTAGCATAATTTGTCGAATGGCTGTTGCGTACCAAGCGATCTGTGAAACGTCCGTGTTTGTAAGGTAACCTGAGAAGAATCGACCGATTGCAATTGGTCGTGGTATCTGCATCGCACCATGCAGGAATCAGCCTGGCAACGAGTGTGACCGTATGGCAACCAGTTCTGGCCGATTTATTTAGTCAGTTATATTTGCGCAGTAGAATCTGGTGGCGCCCATCAGATGGGCACAAACCCGCTATGGTGGTCTAGGGGTTAAGGTCGCGGGATCGAATTCCGGCCACGGAGGCCGCATTTCGACGGAGGCAACATGCTAGACGCCCGTGTACTTCGATTTAGATGCCCGATAAAGAACCTCAGGTGGTCAAAATTTCCGGAGCTCTCCACTACAGCGTCCCTCGTAATCATATCTTGGTTTTGGGACGTGAAACTCCGCCAGTTATTATTATTATTATTATTATTATTATTATTATTATTATTATTATTATTATTATTATTATTATTATTATTATTATTATTATTATTATTATTATTATTATTATTATTAATCAGACCAACATTTGATAGTGTACACAATAGTCGAGCAACGCCACTCGAGGTTATCGTGCATAGCGCACGGGTAAGGTGCAGTACGCTACAGTGTCGTAAAGGTTTTCATTCGAAAAATGTTATTGTGATGTCTAGTACAGTGTTTTCTACCCCTTCTGAAAGAACAATGACGTGCAAACTAGCATTCATTTAATAAAGGCACTGCAAAAATTCAGAGACCTTACACTACAGTGAAAACGGAAGCCAGCGGCTGCGGCTGCACGTCGTTTTTGCGCCCATTCGCCCTTCTGTGCGCGTAGGCGCTCCTTCAGTCCCAGCTCTTCTTCCTCCGAGAGAACTTCTCGCATCCGTCCCATAGCGAGTCCAAAGGGCAACTGCTGATAATAGCGTTAACGCGATCTCTACGTCACGAGACAAAGGTGTACAGCAATTGGTGGGAAGTGCCGCCGCCGAGTATCGCGACGCTTGTGGAAGCGGCATCGGCGGTAGCGAGGGGGCGAGGGGCGCCGAAATTATAGTTCTACGCGTCGTTTTGTCCGCAGATGCGATCCGCCAGAACATAGCCACATACAGCTTCGGTGTAAAAATTGCGATAGTCTCATTTTCACCTTCAGTCAAAAGATGCGCGAGCGTTTGCTTTTGACGAGCATACCGGCCGTAATCTACGGCTGCATCGAGGCGAGTTTTAATGTTCGCTTGTCCAAAACAAGCTTTTGCAACGTTGTGAATCGCGCGCCATGGCTGCAAGGCCTCATCGTGTTTAAGATGCCACGATGCGCAGAAAGGTTTTGCTCATTTGAGAAAAAAGTGGTCAATGTGCCAACGATAACAAGAACAATATAGTTATAGTATTATGCGCCAGTGACTGGTTGAAGGAGCGGTATCGAGAACGTCAGTACAAAATGGTCTCCCATTGTCCACGTGGTTAAAATAACAATGCCCCGTATCGTCACAACCAGCGTACACACATCAATCAATATTACCTCCATGAACCAAACCAATGATAAGCCACCCGCACAGTATGAGCGAAAAATTACCCAAAGGGGTCATCTTTCGTGTGGTCCTCACGAACAGCACCAGATAGAGCCCATCAGCCATGCTTTCACGCTGCCGAGGTTTCCACTTAGCTCTCATTCACGCCTAAATGCATCGCGTGTCCTATCGATTCCACGCTTAAGGACCTCTCAGAAATACGGACAAGCGATTCACAAATTGGGACGCTGTCGTAAAATGGGGGCTGCGTGCTGCCGCAACGTGCTGCTCGTAAGCATATCGTTTCACGGCCAGAGTTACGGCATTGCTTCTCTGCTCTTTTACGTGCGGCGTATTGGCGGTTTGGCCGGAACGGCCTACGCGCTACTTTATTCGGCACCGCAGCTCTAAGAGTCTGCCTTAACGACACTCCCTGCCACGGCTTTTCTTCCTGTGTGGCCATTTTACGATCTTGGCGAGGTGTCTGTAGGCCTCTAATGTAACAAAAGCAAATCTGTAGCTCTCAGTTCCGAGACTATAAACTTTGTATTGGCCTGTTTCATTTTAATTTATTCATTTAATGCGCAGCGAGAAAGTGAAGAAAGGAAGGAAGAAGAAATGGAAAGAAGGGCAAGCTGAGTACGAAATCGCGATCTCAGCTCCACGCCGCATTTCTACAAAGGACTGGGAAACAAGAACAAAAACACTCGAGCACAAAGATTTGGCACATGTAAAATGTCCAGCAAGGATGGACTACTTGTCGTTTTGGTGCCACATGTTCTTACAGTTTTCAGCGCAGAAACTTAATTATTAACATGTCCCCGTCCCTAATAGTGAAGCTTCTGCGCCAATTGCTGTGAGGATTAAATGACTACTTGTATAAATAAATCCGTAATACACCGCTACGGGTTTCCCAAGGGTCCGTCGCTGTGCTGCAGCTTGGAACGCGAAAGCCTCTCCTTTCTGCTCCTTATTCTGGCGCAGGATAGTGGCGCTGGTCTTTACTTTGGCTAGCCTCTATAGTGTTCTCCTCTCTTTGTTTCCTCTCTCTCTCATCGATGAAAAGCAACAGCAGGACACGCCTCGCCTTCTTGCGTACAGCTATGGCTTTGTTCGCACTACTGCACTGTCGACACGGTGAGAGCGCGAACTTATTTGTGGTCGCCCCAAAAGCGACGAACACACACCGCTTTCTCCATAAATGGGCGTAAGAGGGTGCCCTGCTAAGGCTCTACATAAGCTGGAGCCTGCCAACACGCACACACTGCCTGCATCGGTGCGCCATCGCCATCGCTGCGAACGTAAACGAGCATCGGCCGTGAATGACCACGCCGTTCGGAAAGCTGTCACTCGCAGCACGCCCATCTTCGGGTCATATTGTATGGCCTTGTGTATAGCGGGCCTGCGATGCTCCATTAGGATCTCGGCAAGGCAGGCCCGGACCGTGTACACCGGCGCTGTGTCGGTCCCGCCTGCCGGCTTTCAGGGACTTCTCAGTGTGGTTACTCCAATATAAGACGAAAGCTGACGAATAACTATACTCCAAAGCATTGGGCCGTGCCCTCTCCTGCGCACCTTTCACTAAGTTATTTTGGCTGTCAATGGCACGGCCCTTCGGGCCATAGTCCTTATAGACACAGTGGTATGTACTAGAGCACTGCACGGGCTCGGGCCTACCCGAAAGCCCGGGCTGGGTAAAGTAGCTTTCACGGCGGGCCCGGGCGGGGCTCAGGCCTGAAGCTCCGGGATTAGGGTCGGCCCAGGTTTGAGGTCGCGGGCTCGGGTCTGGCCGGGTTCGGAATTTTGCTCAGTTCTTAAAGGGACATTAAAGTGAAACAATGAATTAGGTTAAATTGATAAACTGTGCTCTGAGAACTCTTATGTCACTAATTTCACCATTATGAGTTTATTAATAGCGGAAAAATCAAAGTAAAAGTTCCATTTCTAAATTTCTCACCGAAATCTCCGCGCGTTACGGCACGGATTTGTCCTATTTCGGGGACGTTGGCTCGATGGAATTTTCTGAAACTTGGTATGTTAACTCTATGGCCCCCTCAAAGGTCAATCTAGTTCATTTTTACCTATTAGGAGCTATGTCTGCCCTAGCATACGTCGCCAAATCTATCACATCATGGCGGTTGGTGCTGGAATTTCAAGGTGGCGTCGCCACCCGCATTTTCTTTTACAGCGAAAGCTGTTATGAGATCATTTCACCGGCCGTTTTTGGCGCCGTAGTTGTCCGCCGCCGCCGCCGCCGCCGCCGCCGGTGTCCGTAACCACTATCGCTCGAAATAAGAAAAAAAAACGAAAAAAAATTCCAGGATGGAACGAGGTTCGAACATGGGCCCTCTGCGTGGGAGCTCAGTATTCAACCTCTGAGCCATGCCGGTGCTTGAAACTGCCTTGCAAAAAGACCCTATACAGTCTTCATGTCGGGAAGGAACCACATTAACATATGTAATGTAGCGTGGTAGAAGAGTAAAACAACAACCAAGTGTCACACAATGCGAATTCTGTAACCAGGCGTCACACAATGCGAATTGCGCAACGAGTAGGTTGTTGAATGCTTCCAACCCATTACAAAGGGCTCTGCCATAATTCTTCATCGTCATTAGCCACAGCATCAACAAAGTGCACATAATGCCTTACAGGTGTTTAGCAGCTACTACGGTTCTGCGCAGAATGACGAAAAATTGCGTATGGGCTGCTTCCTTCCTTCACAAAAATTATGATTTATAGCAGTAGTGGGTTCCGCGCAAGTGCACTTCGATTGGTTGCCAAGAAAGCCCATAAGGCTCCCATGATCCGTTTCCTCAGGGTCTCAATATAGTTAATTCCCTTTCTCTATCTCTTTCTCACGGTAGCGTATGTTATAAAGTGTGGTGCGAGAATGAAATAACGACCGGGCGTCACTCACACAATGCGAAGTACGTAACTAGTGGGTCATTTAAAGCTTCCAACCCATTACAAGGCTCAGTCATAATTCTTCATCGTCATCAGTCGTCGCATCAAGAAACTGCACATAATGCCTTAAAGATGGTACCTCGCTTCTCCGCAGAATGACGAGTAATGTCGTGGTGGGCGCTTCCAACTTCACAAAAATTATCGTTTGTGGCGTACTGGGTACGTTGCTAGTGTAGTTGTATTAGTAGCCACAAGAGAGTTTATAACGGGCTCTAGAAATGCCGCTCTTCGAACTTTCGCTGTGACTGTGCTGCGCTTTCCGCGCAGGCCTGGCGTTTTTTTGCGCGTGTTCTCGCTTACCAAGGCTATTGTGGCGGCGTGCGTGGAGATTTTGGAATTGTGAAAGAGTAAATTTCTGGTAATAGAAAAAATGTTTTTCTCTTTAGTGTCCCTTTGAGATTTTTCCACATACGTTGTAAATACACATATGTTCCTTATATTTTATCTCGAAAAAACGCTTTTTTTATGCAATATTTGGAGATGTTTTATGAGGGACAAGTACTGAACTTCTCTTGCTTCTTGCATATGGGGCTGCTCGGTTTGTCGGAAACAGGCGAGCTAAAAGTAAATAGACCGGGCGCTTATATAGTTAACATCTCGCTAATCTGTGCTTTATTTGCATTCGTAATTAGTTTACATCCCCAATGATATGTTGTAATCGCAGTAATAAATCTTATACCATAAATTTATACCTATATATCTTATCATCGCAAGAGCGATCACAGAGCTCAAGAGCAGGGAAACGCTCTTGGAAACACCAGCCGTTCACTCAAACAAAAGGACTGCGCGTAGTCTCGTACATAGAATGGCTATATTGAGAAACAGCCTTTCTCCGTGGCTGCGTCACTGCTCTCAGTGGCCACGTGAGGCGAAATGGACATGCACAGCCTGCCTTGTGGGCCCACATCTGAGCTTTTTTCTTGTTCCGCTATATTGTTCGATAACTACGTGATACTACCGCAACAGCGTTAGAATGTGCAGGAATAGCGTAGGTCCATTAAACAAGGCGTGCGGCAAAGTATATTCGCTTGACGAAATATCTGGCTTGAAAAAAGATGATTACGAATTCCGTGCCGGCTGATGTCCCCATACCTCGAACCATATGCATCCAGTGAGCGACCGCCGAGAAGCTTATTCGCGCCTTTATTACCAAGCTAGAGCGAACTCCCAAAATAGATCGAAATTGCCTCATCCACCTCCTGCCAGTCTTACCCACGTAGTCCAATGGCCACCTTCTACCGGTACAACATCGTTTGGAAGGCATCCACCATTATAATAAGGAAAAAAAGAGCATGGTACAAACCGTGCACAACATATACTGCTGAAACCTGCAAGAAAAAGCCCTTAAAAGGGGTTTTATAGATGATATTGAAAAGCAATAATAATAATATCTGGGGTTTAACGTCCCAAAACCACGATATTATGACAGACGCTGTACTGGAGGGCTCCAGAAATTTCGACCACCTGAGGTTCTTTAACGTGCACCTAAATCTAAGTTAAAGGGCCTCAAACACTTTCGCCTTCATCGAAAATGCAGCCGCCGCGGCCGGTATTCGATCCCGCGACCTTCGGGTCAGCAGTCGAGCGCCATAACCACTAGACCACCGTGGCGGGGCGATATTGAAAAGTGGCACGACGTTCGGGAACGAGAGGAATGAAGGGATGAGCTGGACAGCTATGTTCATTCTGCAGAGGTCCACAAAAACATGCAAAATTTACTCCAGAGGGGAAAGTCTAGGAGCAACGACTACCGACGCCATCGCAATTCGTAAGGCAGATATTGCGCGCCCGGGAAGCTATAGCGCAAGCAGTGCAATAACCTTTAACGCGGCAGGATATGTGGTGCAACAGCGCATGACGTGCTTGAAGCCGGAATCTCCAGATAATTTGCACCATAACATGTGAAGAAATTAACTGTAAATTATGCCACATAAAACTTATTGATTGTATATATTGTTATTGTAGTTTTGCGGTGGAGGTGCTGCAGGTACTTCGATCAAGACGGCGGGGCCGCTGCCGCTAGGTCTACGCCAAAGCCGACGCCTCGCTCGACTACCTCCGGCACTACCGGGGATCCGGATGTCCATCAACGGTGACCAATAGTCGTCTCCGACTCCTCCCATGCGGACAACCGGCGCCTGGATGCATCAGATGGAGCCACGCACTTTTCCCTGGAAAATCCGGCGAGGACGCGGAGGAATGGCTCATACCCGTTGCAATATAATAGCACTGGATATATGAAAAGAATGCTAGGACAAATAGTTTTTTTTCTTCGTTTCGGCTGGCTATAAGTATTTTGAAAAGTACACGTGGAGCACGCGGTTCGTTATAATTTTATCTGGGTTATTGTATTGACAATAATGGTAATGAATTTAGATTTTTTCCTTTACTTCGCTTGTTGTGGCAAGGCTGTGCTTGCTGAATAAAGGTGCTACATATCCAGAATTGTGCACTATTGGCTTTGTTGGTAGAGCATGGTTTAAATTTCAATAGAGAGCGCAATAAAGACAATGTGAAGCAAGCGTTGTGTTCTCTGTCTCCTCTGTTTTCGTTACGCTCCCTAATGAAGCTGAAGTCATGCTGCGAATCACTTTCCTTGCTACAATGTCTGCTACAAAAAGGCTCTTCGTTATTGCCATTACATTTGCAGGGAAAATAAGTATGCCACTGCCAAACAAACATTCATTGTACCCAGTATGCCCGCTCAACTGTTTCCACCGTGAGCCCCTTTTACCAGAAATGACCGTACGTTAAAGTATAATTGTTAGCGAAGCATGCGCCAACAAAGTGTAGGTATTCGTCACTTAAAACCCCTTGCGGTCGCTTCCATGTTCGGGTATAACACCACGAAGATTATTGTCTCGGGCCCCTGTCGGGCCTGATCAATGGTCGGGCCGGGCCGGGCCGGGTAGGTGAAATTTTTTCTCGGGTTCGGGCCGGGCCCGGGCTTCGTTTTGAGTCACCGGGCCGGGTTCGGGCGGGTAAACTTGAACAATTGCCGGGCCCGGGCCTAGAACCACGGCCCGCGCAGTGCTTTAGTCCGTAGTGCAAGAAACGTTTTTGGTGAGAACATAGGCGTGCGCACAGCGGGGGCAGGGGGGGGGGGGCGGCCGCCCCCCCTAATAACCTAAGAGGGGGGCGCAAAATCTGCCCTATACATGACCCCCCCCCCCCGCAGCCACCCAAGAGGGGGGGGCGCAAGTTCTGCCTCGTACATTGACTTACAAGGCGGGGGGCGCTGCGATGAACCTTCGCCCCCCCCACCCCCCTAATGGGGAATCCTGCGCACGCCTATGGGTGAGAAACTGCGGTTCCTTAACGCCAGCGGCCACGACTACTGACCCCTTAGCCTTCTTTTGACCCCATAAGGTGACATCCGTGGAGGTTTTTTTCTACTCGCACGAGTTTCGCGCCTTTAGTAACAATACCGCAATCGACCGCTGAAAAAAGTGCAATTAGCAGGGCAGTAGCATGTACAAGTGGGTTGGTTGGAACAATATCGAAATAATAACTTGAGCAAATAAAAACTTGGAGGACACTTGAGCTTCGCTTTCAAAAGCAGAACGCGATAGCCTAATCGGGCCCCGTCCGCATCGCCTTCTCAATTGCTAGCCTCGCTTCGGCTCTCGGTGCATGCCTTAACCGTGCCGCAAGGAAACAAACGTCTGTGCGCGTAACATTGTCTGTTTCAACTATACTAGAATGCTTACTGCAAGTACAGTTGCGCAGTGCCCACTACGCCTTAATTCTTCCTTTTGCGAATCAGCGAAGGGCCCACTACGCGTCCGTGAGGCGCAACACGGGAACCAACGCCGCTGCTCAATTTGTTGATACTTTTGCAGCTGATGATGATTAAATATCTCAGAGCGCTTTGTAATGCGTGGGCCTTTATAACAACAACTCATTGTGCAGTTCGCATGTTTTGACACCTGGCGCGATTCTACACTTCTGCCACGCAATATTAGATGCGTTAAGAAGACAGCTTCCACTATATCACATTCATACAATATTTTTTTTTTCGAAGCAGTTTCAAGCAATAACTTGGCTCTGTGGTAGAACAGCTGCTTGCCACGCAGACGGCCTGGGTTCGGTTCTCACTCGAACATGAGATTTTAGGGGCGAAACACCATAAGGCCGAGGCTTGTCCGTCCATCCATTTGGCGTCCGTGTCCGTGCTTACACAGCACCGTGTAAACTAGAAACATCAGTTTTAACAATAGACTAATATCAACTAGAATTGTGACGACACAATATAAAACACCTGCAAGACAAACCCTTTATACTAGTCGGTAACTTCAACGTGTTCATTATGGACTTTAGGAACTAGCTTTGTCGTCGACTCTCACTGTCCGCTGTCACGGTATATAGAAAACCATTGCTATAGTCGAAACACATACGTGTGTATGTGAATAAAAAAAAGGTTTACAATAGGCGAACATCAATCATCATTCTGACAGAACAATACAAAACGCCTACAAGCACAAACACTTTATATTAGTCGGCGACTTCAACGTACACATTATGGATCTTAGGACCTAGCTTTGTCGTCGACTCTTTATGTGACTTTATGTCACTCAATTTACATTATATGAGGCAATGCTCGGGTAACGTACGATTACTTAACCATAGATAGCCGGAACTTCGCGTACTCGTCATGATTCACTTCGTGGAGATGCGTGGTTTTTTATTATTTATTTTATTTGCGTCTTTCTTGATTTTTCGGTCACGGACAAGATGATGATTTTTGGCTCACGACCAACGACGCCGCCACCAACGCCGGAATTTCTGCGAAACGTGATCTTTAACGCTATCGCGGTAACAGAAACAGCGCTAGGCATGAGCCTCCGTGTTTGCCCTTCCCACCTTTGTTCCGTTTTTGACGCCATTTCTTTTGAAGACGAAAGCCTCAGATGGCTCATCAAAGGCAAACATGCACCGTCGTTTTCAACACGAGAGATGCGAAAAATCTTCATCACGTGACGTCACAGATCTATGACGTCACAGACGTCCTAGGTGGGCCGATCACTGAGACGGTGCAAAACCAGATGAGGTACAGAAATATTTCAGTGCCTCCGACCTTGTAGGCAGTGCAAAGCCACGTCAAGTACAGAAAGCTTTCGGAGTGGTCGGGGGACGATGAATACATCGACTGAAAAGAAAAAGAAGAGAAAGATGGTTTTCGCCTTCGAGTCGTCTTAGGCGAATGCAGAAAGGACCCTGTGAGTTTTTTTTTTTTCTTTTCCTTTTTTTCCCCAGGCATTTCTTCCGACAGAATGAGAAAACTGCCCGTCCTTCAGTATCTCCTTCCCTCTGTCACGTAGGCGATCATGACCATAAAGAAATAATGAATAAAACAAAATAAAATTTCTTGGCGGTGCTGGGTCGGCCAACTCATGAATCGACTCACTCAGACTCACTTATACTCAGATCGGTCCGTGGGTCTGAGTCTGTGTGAGTCCGGGTGAGTAATATTTTGGTGAGCTTGACTGGGTGAATCCGGTTGAGAAAAATTTTAATGAGTCTGAGTCCGAGTCCGTCTGATAGAGAGAAATTTTGGTGAGTCTGAGTCCGAGTGAGCCCTAAGCGCAAAATACATTTTTTTAGTGAGTCTGAGTGAGCTCCACACTTCTTTGCGACCTATGGTTCTATCTACATAACTTCAGCATTACTATCAGCCTTATGTCGGCTCACGTTTATATTCCCGCCGACTCACACATACTTCAAAGCACTAAGCGTTTATACGCCAGCTCAATATTTAATAATCAGAGGCGTGAGCTACGTAGAAGGAGGGAGGTGGACAGGTTGACTTCTACCCCGCACACTCTTTCACAGGAAGTTCTTGATAAAAATATCTGGTGCACGTGTGAGTCAACAGTTTCAATAAAAATGTCCTTACTGGATTGCCACCACTGATACCTCATATTATAAGGTTCGAGATCAAAAGGCTCCAAGTAGAGCACCAAATATGCGATATATTGGTAATAAGGAGCATTGACACCATGGTCAAAAAAGCCAATTATGCGCCAACGGACTCATGAGTCGACTCGCTCAGTCTCACTCAAACTGATATAGAGTCGTGAGTCTGAGTGAGTCCGAGTGAGTCCAGTTGAGTAAAATTTTGGCGAGTCTGAGTCCGAGTGAGCTCTAAGGGCAAAATATATTTCACAAGTGAGTCTGAGTGAGCTCAACATTTTTTGCCGACCTACGCTTGGCGGTGCTGGGTTTGAACATTAGCCCCGCGCACTTCCAAGGTGGGTGTCAATGACTGGGCTACATGCCCACGCCTGCAAAATGGGAATATATCTGAACCATTTGAATCCGCTCCGTTTTACCCATGGTTCAAAACAAATGTATAAGCAGATGCCATTCTAGCAAAGCCATGTTGAATTTCGTGGCAGTAGAATAAAAGCCTTCCGCGTGACAAGGTGCGAAAAAGAATGGATGCTTGTGCACATCAAGAAAGACATTTGCCGTGGCTGAATGCGGTTAATCCAAGTTCACCGAACGAACTTTACCGAACGATGAAAGAACGGCACCATTGGTTTGCAGAGATTTAACTTTAGTGAATGTCTTGGTTTAGGCAAGGATGACGAGAAGTCTACACGCCGCGACAAGGGAGCCAACGAACACCTTGCTCGCCGAAGTGAGCGCTCTAGGCGCGAACGCGTAGTGGACATGGATTCAGTAAGCGCCTCTGGGGATGGCGGTATGAAACCTTGAGCCGCTGTTCGTTTTCGCAAACGCGAAGCACTAGCGCTTCGCTGCAGTTCTTTGGCCGGTGTCGGCCTAGGCCACGCCTAGGCGGAGCTTGAACGTCAACTGCCACGGTGGTCTAGTGGTTATGGTGCTCGACTGCTGGCCCGCAGGTAGCGGGATCGAATCCCGGCCGCGGCGGCCGCATTTTCGATGGAGGCGAAAATACTTGAGTCCCGTATGCTTAGATTTAGATGCACGTTAAAGAAACTCAAGTGGTGGAAATTCCCGGAGCCCTCCACTACGGCGTATCTCATAATCATATCGTGATATCGGGACGTTAAACCCAACAATTATTATTATATTATGAGCTTGAAGGTCAGATTCGCGGAACCAGCAACTCTTTCTTAGTTTCTGCATGGAGGAATAGAGCTATCGCTCCAAAATAAAATCCAACTTGAAAAAATTCCAAGCCATATTCGCATGTCGGTAGTCGCGGGACCCGCGTGTCATGATGCCGATCGAGACACTGACGAGCGCTAGGAAAAAGGTAAGCGGCAACACGACGATGCCGCCCGAAGACATTGTTCTAGGAATAAATGCAATCTAAAGAAAACTCACAGGCTTCCTTATGCAATCGCCGAAGACGACTCGAAGGCGCAAGTAATCTTCTGTTTCTTGCCAGTCGATGTATTGATGCTCTCGTGCCCCCCTCCGAAAGCTTTCTGCAGATTACGTGGTTTCTCACAGCCTCCAGGATCGGAGCCATTGCAAGCATGCTGCGCCACACCTGCTTCGGCACTGCCTCTGTGATCGGCCCACTTTTGACCAAGCGACGATGTCGTCCGATAACGTGATCATGTGACGTCACGTTATGTGACGTCATCTTGACATCGTAATGAGGTCATGACTGCGTCACAACATTTGCCGATCTGTGACGTCATGATGACGTAATGTGGTGACTTCAGGTGATGAACATTTCTGGCGTCACTCGTGTTGACGCCATCGACAGTCAATTTCCCGCGTGTGATGAGCCATCTAAGGCTCATCAAACGCCTTAATAAAGCCTTAGTAAAGCTTTACGCTTACACGTCACAATTTACAGCCCCCAAGAGAGATTCTACGTGGATATTCATTATTGCGAGTCGAAAGTATTACGCCACTGTTGTAAGACACCTATGAGAAGGGAACGGTTAAATACAAATAACACGCTTGCTCGCAGATATCTATACCTTCCTTTCGGAGAGGGTAGCATAAAGGAAAGGAGGAAAGACATAAAAACTCTACATTAGTTATTTATTTCAGGTTGCCCTAAACACTTAAAAATATATGCAGTGATGATCTGCAACCTGACTTGAGCTATGACGGTGGCTTTCATGGATAACTTATGCAAGCGATGTCTTTAAATATTTGGCTCCATCGGCAGTAGCACTGGTCGTATGCCATGCTTGCGGGACAGCATACCGCTCTTCCAAAACAGAGCACATGTACTCCGTTTTACAGACGAAGCACGTGCAACCAAGGTTTCTTTTAGGCGCGAAGCTCCTTATGCCGTGGGTCTGACCGTCCTCCGTTGGTTTGTTTGTAGTAGCCACCTCTAGTTCGTGGGAATCGCGCGTTCTGGTATGCAGTAGAAGAAAAAAACGCCCCCACCTCCCCGAAGGGAATTGTGAGGAAATGCGAATGCATTTCTTGCGCCGAGAGTACACGGCGCAGTAATTTTAATGGCGTAAATTAATGACGAGACGAGGATTTGTACCGTAACCATTTATTTACACATTCATCAGCACCTGTTTGTGTTGTCATTGTACCTGACGGCCATAATCTCAGCCTTGTGGTCGCCGTTGGCGTTTCGCAGCGGCGTCTCGAGCACACATTTCTTCTTGAGAGGCGCCCAGCCAGCGGACGGGAGAGTGGGGCGCAGGGAGGAGAGAGAGCGAACGGCGAGAGAAGGAGCGGCGAAGCACTGCACCCAATGACACCTAGAAGAGCGGTGCGGAGCCGGCGCGCGCCCGCGCAAACCGCGGTGAGGAGGCGGAGCGCGCGCAGTCACGTGGGGTGTGACGTCGCTGCGCCCTTGCTACAGACGCTCCTCTCCGCTCCTCGCGCCGTTGCTATGGGACGGCGGATTCAGGGTCGCTTATAAAGTGCATTCGCACTTAAAAGACGACGTTGACGAGTGAGACTCTCGTGCGTGTTCGCCTGTGTGGCGTTCTTTCTTCTTTACTACGTCTCGTGTGTTCAACGACGCTCGAAGACAACATTTCAGAAGTAACGCGCCATGAGGCTCCCTCTTGGCGCGCTTTCTCTTTCGCTCGGAGTAGCCAGATGGAAGACAGGCTACAGGGACCCACCCACGAGATAGCCGTTAACCTTGCAGTGGTCGAACGTCTTGGCAAAAGATTGCCGTTCTCTTATGTTTTCTTTACTTGTTGTTGCCTTCTGTAGTTTCCCGCCTACCATGTAAGCCTAGCTCGTTTTATGTCAAGCTTGTAGATGATGTGGAACGGGACCCCATACTTACTTCGGTGTACGTTCTCTGTCTTACCGAGACGTGGAATGCCAAAAGACCATATATCAAAGGATACGTTCCAGTCGAGTGCATCGGTGATGCAGAGCGTCCTGCAGGTGGTGTGGACGTATACGTCAAACAAACAGAAAAGGCACAAGATCTGAAACTACTACCAATGACACAGAGCCACAACGGTGAATATACTGCCATCGATTTTGATGGATGCATCATCATGACCATGTACCTTGCACCCAATTTGTCGAGTGGGAATATCAAGACATTCATTGACACGTCATTGTGTAATTATGACAAGTACAAGAATAGACCATTTGTGTTAGTTGGTGACCTGAATGTCGATATTACCGAAAAGAACAATGAGTGGTTAATACAACATATGGCAGCCAAATATGCTCTCACGTGCACGTCCTTTGATCATATGAAACGAACGACCATCCGAGGGACGTGTATAGACCTGGTATTTTCAAATTTCCAATTGCAACCCGTATAGGAACCGTTATCCCTTCATTTCACGGACCATAAAGCCATGATAATGAAGGGAAAACGCAAGCCAAGCATTATCTAATTAAAAAAAATTAAAGTTTGACGTTTGTAATATACACACAGTGTTTTTCACTCTTTATATGATTGATGGGACGTTACACGGAAGATTCACGGTTTACCGATGATTTCCTCCGGAGCTTCGCGCGCCCCACTCATCATCATTCACCACGTGGATATGCTGTGATTTTTTCAGGAACTGGCTCGCCAGGTTCTTAAGCTGGGGCGAAGTCCCGCGCCGTAACCTGCACTGTCCATTCAAAGCGTCGTGGAACGCGAAGAGGAACGCTACGCGCGTCGTGTCTTCCCTCTCGCGTGGCCGTTAATTCTCACAGGGCAAGCGAAGAACGCGGTCGACAGCCAGGCGAGCGTCAGACAGCTATTTTTAGGGCCACTTTGTCGTGCGCGTCTCGATGGCAGTTTTCAAGTTGAAAGACCGTTAGGAGCGTTGCGCCTCACTGGAGAATCAGACGCTCTTAGATATTTCTTGTATATATATTTCATCAATGTGTATATAATTGTAAATTGTGTATATAGTTCATCAAAATTGTAAATTAATAAAACATTGTGTATATATGTATATATAACAACGTGTGTCACGTCTTCATGTGATGGTAGAGGACTTGTACGGAAGATTCACGGGTTTTCCCGATCTTCTCCGAGCCAGCTCCTCAATCATCATTCACTTCGTGGATATGGCGTGAATTTTTTAAACCTCCTTGGGTTCGACGCTGTGAAGGCTAGCAAGATCTCTTGCAGTAGATGCGTTGGCATTAATAAACAGTTCAATATTCTTACCACCCAGAATAAATTTTTATTTTACACTGAGTAAGAAATGAACATATTTAGTGCCTTGCAAATGACGAACCCATAGAGTTTCCTACATTTACCTACAGGGAAAAGTGGCGCTGCGAGCTGCTGGAAGCATGGGAATGCCGGGATATGTAAGCTGCGAACTTGACTCGGATTCGTATCCTTCACGTAGAGCCCTAAGTATTATAGGAAACTCTATGGAGCCCAGACACCTCAAAGACGTGTCTGGCTTCAACGTATTCCTTGGGTCGAAATGGTTCATTTCTTACTGAAGGAGCACGTAGTGAGCTATTTGTTTTTTTATTATTACAGAAAAACGAGTTTTATTAAACATTGGAAACTTCTGCGTCACTGTATAGTTTTACGAAGCGTAAAAAGTAACCAACGCCGCTAAACTTGGCAGGCAGACGACAAAGGCAGCGTTCCCTCTGCCACTGTTCGTCGTCTGTTTCTTTCTTTCGCTGTTTGGTTATGCCGTCAAGGTGAGTGGACGTTTATTTTAAAATATAATACGCGTAAATGACATCCGCTTATAAACGCTTTGTTCTAGAGAAGCTTTATTTGCGCAGTCGTATCCACTTTTGAGCCGAAGCCCCGCTCAACACCAGCCAACACAAGCCTCGCAGACACATATACCGTCATTCCCAGCGCACCAACGGCGCCCTTTAAGAAATTCGCATAGACGGTGGCACCAGATTTCCCTCTAGGTATTTTTGTAAGAAACCCTATGGACGAACCCCGTTATACGGTTGTCATTATGTGGCTGGATCGCATGACGTATTCCTCTCTTTCTTTTTTTTTTGTATTTCATGTGCAGGCCGTCGCGACGCGTCACGCCGAGTCTCGTGGAAGCTTTACGACATAGAGTTTCTTATGCTTTACGACAAAAACGGAGAACGAAATGCGCACAGTTATTCATTTTGCTAACCTAACTTTTCGCATGGCTTCTAGAACGATCAGGTGTGAAACGGGGTGTGGTATTCTTAGATCGCCTTCCTTTTTGAATGCGTAAGCACTGCTCGTAGATGGCCTCCGCGATCGGCACCGGCTGCGCGCCGGCGCTGCCGGTGCCGATCGTGGAAACCATGTTCGGAGGATCATAGCCTCCGAGATGGCGGGCGCTCGGCTCTCTCCAGCCGTCCCAACCGCACGGAGAGAGCGTGTTCCGCACCGCGGCGCTCCCACAGAGCTCTTGACGCAGGGAAGCGGACGAGCCGGAATATTCACGAAAGATACGTTCAAGTTGATATTTAGCTTGCAGCTTGCCACCATCAGGATCCAGCAAGTGACGGAGCAGTTGCCATGTGTTCTTAGAGTTAGGAGCCTTATCCATTTGGGAACAAAAACGCCGGGTAATCTCACGCGCATTGGAGGCCGCGGCGTCCCAAGGCATTCCCGCTGACCTCCTCTAAGCAGCGTAACCGATCTCTGGGTCGGTCCCCTCTTTTGGGTGAATTAAAGTTTTGATCATCATCATCATCCCACAGAGGATCGAAAAGGCTGCCGCGCTGTTAGCGTAGCTTGCATGTGGCGAGAAAAAAAAATGGTTTTGCGCTTTTATATAACCTCACGCTCATTTGGAAATGTCGGGTCAAGGTGTACGAGAGGCAAAGTCAATGCTTGGGCGTATATATTCTCAAATGGGCGTTTTTTTTCTGTAGATTTGCGCCGCCCATATTAGAGCACTTATAATTGCGATGCCTCTGCAACGGATCGGACTCGATCGTGTCTCGGAAGTAGGGAATTCAGGCGTTCGGACTCGATTGTGTCTCAAAAGTAGGAAATCTACACGCAACGACGTGTTTACCGGGGAAACTGAATGGCGTCACAGAAGTTCGGACACTGCGTGGGCAGCGTTGCGATACATCGGACTCGTTGTCACCGAAGTATGGAATATCTCCTAGCTGTGCGTGCCGTGTCTACTACGCACAGCGACGCGTTCGCTGGGGCACGGCCACGGTGTAAGATATATACTCTTTAGGTGGGGACACTCCTCGACGTGAATGCAGAGCGCGTTCGACCAGATAAAGTAACAACGGCGCGCGTCTGTTGGACCGGTGACCGCAGCGGGTATCTATCGGCGGAAAGACGCAACTTAAAGAGAAAAAATGCTTTCTGCACCGTTGCTATAGCAACCAACGTGGTCGGCGGCAACGCCGGCGTCCTCCGCATGTCTCGTTTTTCGCTCGCGAGAAACGCGGTATGCGTTTCCAACTTTACTTGCTTGCGTGCCATGGCCGCGTTCGCTGTCTAGGAAATTCAGATTTCCCGCGAAGCGCCAGTTGCTGCGGGAACGCGTTTTTGTGTTGAAGTTGCGTCGTCCCGCCGATAGGTATCCGCTGCCGTCAGCGGACCGACGGCTGCTCAGCATTGTTACTTTATCTGGTCGATGGCGTCTCGCGAGTGTCCTCACCTAAAGAGTATATATCTTACACCGTGGGCACGGCCGGACTGGAAAGACGCGCGCGCGCGTTCCGTGGCTGGGGAAGCTGATTCAATATAGCGTCGCAGAAGGCGTGGTGCTTCCTTCAACAAAAGGCGTTCGATCTGGCGCTCCAGAGATTCGGGCACACCACGGACGCTGGCAAAATACTGAGAAGGACGAAGCGGCAAGTGGGTTACTGGCGCCCCAGTGAGACAAGCCACAGACTGCCTCAGACGAATTATACCTACTTACAATGATCTTTATCAAGAAAATTCAGCAGTTGCCCTGCTTTTCTTCGTAAACTGGACCGAAATAAATGCAGTAGCAGGGAAAAAGAATACTTGCCTTCTGTGCAGCCAGAATATTCTGGCGGTGATTCTTGCTCGTAAGCGAAAAAAAAAATTGCGCACGCTGGAATCCCGTGCGCTCTGCTTTCTGCCGCGGTCTCCGCCGCCGCCGGATGGATGGATGGATGCTATGAGCGTCCCCTTTATAACGGGGCGGTGACATGTCTGCTACCAGGCTCGAAGGAGAAAAAAAAAAAGAACTTCCTTGTTTCATGTTGTCCTAATGCCTTATCTACATTGATTAAATCTATGTTATTATAACAAAAAATATAAATTCACGGTCCATCTCTCTGCCTCTTAAGGCAGAATGACCTTTGTTTTTCCCCAATTATTTATTTTTGTACTTTATCTCTACTTTTCTGCCACCAATACTCTAACCGTCTCTTACTTATTTCTATCGCGGGCGTGTTCAGCTTTCCATTGTTGTCCCTAAAACCCAAGGCTTCATGTAGACTCGTGCCCACACGTATACCTGGGTGAATATCGCCACATTCAATCAGTACATGTTCCATCGTTTCCTTAGTTCCCCCGCAGCATGTACATTGTTCTTCTTCGTTACTGAATCTCGCTTTATAACTACGCATTCTAAGGCAGCCCGACCTTGCTTCAAACAGTAAAGCGCTTCCCCTTGAATTATCATAAAACCTTTCCCTCCTTATTTCGTTTTTTCCTTTTCGGTAGTTACTCAGAGCCGGCTTCTTTTCCATCGCTGTCATCCAATAAGTCCTGTCCGCCTCTCTGACCTTCCGCTTAATGCTCCTTGTTGCCATATCGCCCGCACTGCCAGCCGTATATTTACTGGTGAGCCTCCTAGTTCTTTTTCTCCACTGCGTGTCAACGCTTTTTCTATACAAATACCTGAAAACCTTCTCTGCCCATCTACTCTTCTTCATTTTCCTCAGCCTCTCTTCGAATCTCATTTTGCTCTGCGCTTCCCTCACTTCAAAGCCTGTCTATCCCATATCACCCTTTACCGCCCCATTTGTCGTCTTCCCGTGAGCGCCCAACGCGACGCGGCCCACCGTCCTTTGATTTACATCCATTCCTGATTGCACCTTTGACTTCATGCACACCACTGAGTTCCCAAATGTAAGCCCCGGAACCATCACACCCTTCCACAGCCCTCGAAGCACCTCGTACCTATTGTATCCCCATAAAGCTCTGTGCTTCATAATTGCAGCATTCCTCTTTCCCTTTGCTACCGATGCTTTCTCTTGTACCTCCATATATCTATCCCCCTCATTTACCCATACTCCGGGGTACTTGTACTCGCTTACCCTCGGTATTTTTTGGCCCTGTATTAAGGCCGTATGGTCTCCGTGATCATTGAATACCATCAATCAACATTTTGTTGCACTAAATCCTAGTCCTGGAGCCTCACACTCCCTTCCGCGTATATCTGCCAGTCGCTGTATATCATCTTTACTGTCCGCAAATAAGACAATATCATCAGCATAAAATAGACCTGGAAGCTTCTGCTCAACCATCGCTACCTGTTTGTGTGACAAATTAAATCCAATGTTGCTACCTTCTAGCGCTTTTTCCATCCTCGCCATGTACAGCATGAATAACAGCGGGGACAAAGGGCATCCCCGTCTCAGCCCCTTGCTAATTTCAACGCTGTCCTTGCTACTTATTCCTTCCCATTCTATACAAACTGTATTTTCTCGGTATATTTCTCTCAAAAGCTGTACACAGTCGTCACCTATGCCCACTTGCTTCAATATATCCCACAAAATTTCCTGATTAACGTTGTCATACGCCCCGGTGATATCTAGATAAGCTACGTATAAGGGCCTGATTTCTATTTTAGATATTTCTATACACTGGGTAAGAACAAACAGATTATCGTCTAACCGCCTGTCGATTCGAAATCCATTCTGAAGTTCTCCCAAAATATCATTTTTGTTCTACCCACGCTTCTATTTTTAATTTTACTGCCTGCATCGCCAACCTGTATAGCACCGATGTAATTGTTAGGGGTCTATACGAGCGAATGTTATCCTTTTCTCCCTTGCCTTTATAGATTAAGTTCATTCTACTTTTTCGCCAACTGTCTGGTATTTCCCTCTCCTGTAAGCACTTTTCTACGGCTTTCAGCAGTGCTTCTTTAGTGTTATGTCCGAGTTCGTTAATGAGGCTGACGGGAACCCCATCTAAGCCCCGGAGTAGTGCGCTTAGGAATTTTGCACAGTGAATGCGCCCTCTCGCGGTAGCCGGGCGCGCGAGGCGAACACGTTGGTTTTGCTGGGGAGCGCAGCGATTGGGACGGCCGGAACACGCCACGCGCCCGCCATCTCGGAGGCCATGGGAGGATCCAACGAGTGGGGAACTACAACAAGACGCTGACAAACACAACAGAGAAGGGGGAAAACGCCGAACGCAGAACAGGCGCAAGAAATACAATCGCGTTGCGGTGGACGCCATAGGGAAACGAAGAGCGCACTAACCTTGTTTTGCACTGCCCCTCCCCCCCTTTAACCAAGCGATGTCATGTGATGATGTCGTCATGTGACGTCATGGTGACGTCGAAATTTTGGCTATATGTGACGTAATGATGACGTCATATGGTAACGTCATCACGCGATGATTTTAACAGCGAAGCTGTTCAGCAAATCATTCCGTGTCCGGCGAACCAAAACACTATCGTCATCGTAAACGGGTATGTGCCACAGAAATTGGGTAAATCCCACTACTCACCACTTCATCATCATAGACCACAGTAATTCGGTAAATCCCACTACTCACCACTGGTTCACTAAAAAAAAATCACGCCATCTCCCGCTGAAGGGGGCCATGAGGCGATGCGAAGCAGCGTTTCGGCATGTCGAGCCCGCGTTTCAGAGGGGGAGGCGAGAGGGCGAAAGGGGGAGAGGGTAGTGGAGAGGGTTTGCGCATGCGCAGTGAGGGTGGTCACGCCGCACTCCACCGGTTTGAACTTCGCCATAAGATGCTTCGCATCTAAAACGAAGAAGACAGCAGTTAGCCCAACAAATGGCCGCGAAGCGACGGCGGTCCCGAAGCGATGAAAGGCCTACGTCAACGACGAGGTGCCCGTAGATCTATGAGAGGTGCGAACGCTTGGTTTCAGCGCGAGGTTCTGTCTCTGCAGTTTGGACATCCGTGTCGTGTCTGTGACTGTCTGTGGTTTAACTTGAACCCCTCTGCGCTGAGAATTAACGTAGAAACAGGCTAGCACCACCTAGCTAAAGCCTAACAACAAGGAACCTAGAAACAACCTGCATCACCTAGCTAAGGCCTACAAACAACCTAGAAGCAGCCAGATTATTATTCAGAATCATCCAGTTTCGCTATTTCAAGCCTTGCGTAGCTTAGTGCAAACTTCACCATTTCCCTTTTTTTTTTTTGTAGCATCTCTCGCGTTGAGACCGACTTCGAGGGATGACGGTCGACGCTGACCATCAATTTTCGCGTTTGATGAGGCATCTAAGGCTTTTGCTTCAAAAGGCAAAAAGGTCTTTATTTTACGGGTGGTGCTTATTCACGCGCCTCCTCCGCTTCCCATCATTTGCCCATAGCCTACATTCTGCAAGAGGGCGAAGCCGGTCGCTGAAAAATTTTCGCGGAGGAGCAAAATCACATGGCACGGAAAAACAAGATGCGCATAGATGGAGTGACGCTGCAGTTTTCTAACGTCTCCGCGAAATTTCGTTCCGGCTCATTTCCGGAACCACGACTTGGTGTGGCTGCAGCGACTGCCGTTGCTTTCAATCTCACGCTGTTTGGAACGAAAATCACGGTGTACAAAAGATAACATTTGAGGATGTGGTGACCTTTTTTTTTAATCTTTCGGTCGCACTGCAGCGTACAAGCCACATTTCCGTGGGCGAAAACGTGCTTCCTCGCGTTAACTGTGGTCAAATAGCAGCTTCAACAGTTGGGTTCGGAAGTACAGAATAAATGAATTGCAAAAGCAATTAATGCATACTACAGGCTCGGGAAGGGTAGAATAGAAGGAACGCGTTAAGTGTGATGGGTTTGAATACGCTCACATTTGCTCCATTTGTCCATTACGTAACAGCGCGAAAAGGACGAGAAAAACTTTCGAAGGCACACATATCACAGGACACAGCCTGATCTTCGTTTGCATTCTATCTTATATCCCTGCGTTCAAGCTTTCCGTATATTTCCTGTAATGTCGGGAAGCGATTCGATTTAAGAAAGAAAGAAAGAAAGAAAGAAAGAAAGAAAGAAAGAAAGAAAGAAAGAAAGAAAGAAAGAAAGAAAGAAAGAAAGAAAGAAAGAAAGAAAGAAAGAAAGAAAGAAAGAAAGAAAGAAAGAAAGAAAGAAAGAAAGAAAGAAAGAAAGAAAATACCGATGGCACCGACGAGGAATTCCTCACACGGAATGAGTTGGAAGCATCATCACAATGTCGTTAATTCGTGCTCGATAATTGTTCACGATCGTAAAAACAGCGCATGTACAACGGATGAAGACAAAGATGCACAGAAGAAGACTAAAGTTTAATAATACAAAGAAGCAGGTGGACTACCGCATACAAACGCACGTATGTTTCGAAGCAACAGCAAGTCATGAAGCGCTTCTTTCGCTCAGATGTGAACAGCAAGCAGTTCGACAGCTTTATGTTTGACGGTGCCATCAGCCCTGCAATAAGTATGCCGGGAAGGCACAGAAGGGAAGCGCACGTGCGATGTGCATATATGCTCTAGCACCATGGAGGTGGAAACATGAAATTCATCTTAAGAATCTTTTACGGTTGTTTTGCCTTATAGATATCGTACCTTGATTCCATGAACCAACCGACGTTGGTGTGACCCACGACAACATTAAACGAGCCGCCAATGAACTTGCAACTCGGAGTATGTTTCACAAAACCTATATCGTGCAGTGCATAGCAAAGTGAAACATGTTAGTATGCGGGCCAAGCTTTTACAGACCGTAAACAACGCACCTCTGCAGTGAATGAAGCTGAGGTCTGCCCATTAGGCGTAGCATATATTTCCTTATGGCGCTATTGGAAATATAACGCTTTAAAGGGGCCCTGCAACACATGGTGTGTTTGAGCATGGTGAGAAAACGCTGCCGATCGGTATAGTCGAGGCTGCTCCTGAGACGACGTGAGCCAATTATATAGCGCATTACGCGGCCTGGAATTTGCAATTAATTCTCAAAGTCAGCTATAAATCGTTCCCCAGGCTCTTATTTAGACAAATGATGCCATAAGCCCAAATGACCTCGTTATAAACCCAAAGTCCACGGCCCAATGTTGATTTGAGCATCGTGAGCTGCATAGTTACTGCGGCCGCCGCGGGATGCCGCCACATGCCCGCGTGCGCGCTCTCGATCACACTGAAGGCTGATTCACACCGAAGGCGGGCAAAGTAGAAAGCGGAGAAAACCTCCTCTCCAGGCGGCGAAAGTGGGCGGAAAACGAGGCGGCTAGTCCGATCGCTCCCGGACCGATTTCTTGCCGCCTGCGCCTGCGCGTCTAAAAAATCTAAAAGGTTGGCCTAGACATACGGGTCACGATATCTGGGCGGGTGCAGGTCTGCGCGGTGCGCCATACTCACGAATGTAAACGAGCATCGGGCGCGAATGACCACGTCGTTCGCAAAACTGTCACTCGCAGCGCGCCCATCTTCGGGTTATACTGTAAGGCCTTCGTGTATAGCAGGCCTGCGATGCTCCATTACGATGCTCCATTAAGGGTGAAAGTATGATAAAGTGACCTTAAGTCGCTGGTCGTTTTCGCAAACGCGCCGTATTAGCGTTTCTCTGAAGTTCTTTGACCGGCGTTGACCTTGAATGAGCTTGAAGGTCATATTCGCGGAACCAGCAGCGTTTTCTTGGTTTCTCCAAGGAGGAATAAAGCTATCGCTCCAAAATAAAATCCAACTTGCAAAAATTTGATGCCGAATTTGCGTGTCGGTGGTCGCGGGACGCACGTGTCATGGGGCCGATCGAGGGGATAGACGACATGCCGGTGCCGCCCGAAAACGTTCTAGGAAAGGATACAATCTAAAGAAAACTCACAGGGCTCCTATGCATTCGGCTAAGACGACTAGAAGGCGAAAACCATCTTCTTTTTCTTCTCAGTCCATGTATTCATCCTCTCCTGCCCCCCTCCAAAAGCTTTCTGCACCTTACCTGGTTCTGCACTTTTGACCCACTTTTGACCAAGCGACCATGTCATGCGATAACGTGATCATGCGACGTCACGTTATGTGACGTCATCATGACATCGTAGTGAGCTCATGATGATGTCACAAAATGTTGCGATCTATGAAAGTCATTTGGTTATGGCGTCACGTGACGACTTTTTTTTTTCATCGCTCGTGTTGACGCCGCCGACAGTCAATTTTCGCGTTTCATGAGGCATCTAAGGCTTTCGCTTTAATAAGGCTTTACTTTTACACGTCACTTTTGACAACCCCCACAAGAGATTCTTCGTAGATATTCCTAATATCACTCGAAAGTACTATGCCAATGTTTCATGAAATGTATGAGAAGCGAACGTTTAATTACGAATAGCACAATTTCTCGTGGATATTTAGCTTGCTTTCGGAGAGAGCAGCATAAAGGAAGTGAAGAACTACTTAAAAACACTGTATCCATAGTTATCTATGTCAGGTAAACTAAAAGTTTCAGAAGATAAGCAGACGTGATCTGCAGTGTGAGCCGAGCTCTGACGGTGGCTTTTAATGATAACTAGTGTACGCGATGTCGCTCGATGGTAGGCTCCATTCGCAAGCGTCCGCGGTCTTACGGCTTGGATGAACTATTCTAAACGCATGAACTGGAGTCTCTAGTAAAAAGAGGTGTCTGAGATGGCTAGACCTTTCCCATAGAAGAGTACACAGTACTCTAAATCACCCACTATTTGTTCTAAGCACAAGCACGGCCGCTAAATATAAAAGAGGTGCGGCCTGCCGAACGCTCTTTTGCGCCGGTGACAGCGCTAGTTCTTGCTCCCGCCGCCGCAACGCTGCACAACGGTAAAGAAAACCCGCTCGCACAGGCGGCCAGCCGGCTGCGTGCATTCGTTTTAGTGGTCATTACAGTGGCCTCACGTTGACCTGTGATTGCCTTTCGGCTAATTGTGTGCAAGATATGCCAGATGACGTATCAGCATGGTTTCCTTTGCGGTTATTGCTGCTATACGCGTGAGGGGCATGCTCCCATGAAGACACACCTATAAGCGTGCTATACTGCGCCGCTGACAAAGGATAGATGGATGAATGTAAAACTTTATTGAACAATCGTTCTTTTTTTTCTTCTACTGGGAACAAAAGTGGTCCACTGCTGTTCGTTGATGTCCTCAGTCGTTTGAATGCTCTAGTTTTTGTTATCTGCGTGGACTACTTCCTCATTGCGAGGGTTTTTTTAGAGATGCGTGATTACTTTCTGCTCTTCAAAATAAATTAGCGTGGACTTGGAATATCTCCCACGTGTACACTTGCTAAATCTGGTGTATATCTGCTTCGCATTGCACTAGTAAGTGCCATTTTTAAATGACACCCGATTCAAACATGAGTTGTCACCATTGAACTGCATTACTGAAATACAGTAAATGCAAACGTCTTGCCTACATGTTGTAGTAAAATGGCAAGTTGGGCGAGTTGGCGCGTACTCACGTCCTGAAGAAACAGCGCAGATGAGAAAGGAAAACAAGAAATGGCGGAAAGACACACAGCGCTGCACACCGAACTGGAGGTTTATTGGGTTTTAACTCTCGCGTTTTAACGCGGTCTTCCACGGCAGGGCTGTGTAGGTGGCCGTCCAGTCCAGATAATCCTTCCGCGTTCGACGTCATTCCACTCACCAGGCTTTCTGTTTCAGCAACTTCCGCACGCAAGGGATTGACAAAAGTGCGGAGAGCTGGGCTTGTTGGTTGTACATGATTAGAAAAAACAGCGCAAAACCACAGGACACACAGGAAGGGGACGCACACAGCGCTGATTGACAACTTCTTTTCTTGAGCTTTGGCACTCGTCTAGTTAATATTGTTTGCTGTTCGATATGGAACGAGTAGGCAAAACACGAACAAGTGGTCTATGTTTGAATGAGGACGCGGCTAGCTTGTACGCTGGAAAAGTTGAAAATATGGTCGACACGGCTGTCGGTCGCAGCACCTTGCGCTCTACCTTGAAGTCATACTGCTTGAAGTGAACGAAGTGAATGTGCGACTTCTTCGCAGTGACCGATCTCCCCCACGGCGACAGGTCTTGGCATCGCAGTTATGGTGAAATGTCCAATCACATTAGGCACTCACTGATAGTGCCAACGCAACCAAAAACCTGCACCTTTTCTACCTCGTAAGCAAGCGTACGGCTGCTCATTTCCAGCAAGAGCGTTTGCTTGCGCTCGCCCGAGCCAACGCCCCGAGCGTTCGCTTACTAGCGGCCGCGGTTTACCGATGTGCAGCGCCCCCGCGGTAGCGTCTCAAAACTCTGCATGTCACGCGTTCCCCCATTGAAAACGCACCCATTCGGCAGGCCGCACCTCTTTTTTATTTAGCGGCCGTGGCACAAGTGCCAAACCTCGGTCACTCGATAAAAATATTACACTATCTCCCACTAAAGGGAACCATGTGGGGATGCGAAGCAGCGCTGGGTGTTCACTTGTGTTTCCATTGTTGTTCCATTTGTATGTTTCGGTGTATGTTTCATTTGTGTGTGGAGTTGTGTATATGTTGGTACCGCTTATGTCACCCCCCCCCCCCAGCTCGAACTTTCGGTTGCGCTTCGGCTTCGCGTTGCCTCGCAGCTTCGAGATTCGCTTGCCGGCGTTGCCGTTTACGTTCAGCTTGCGAATTTGTATGTTTCGGTGTATGTTTCATTTGTGTGTGGAGTTGTGTATATGTTGCGTACCGCTTATGTTACCCCCCCCCCCCGCTCGATCTTTCCGTTGCGCTTCGGCTTCGCAGCTTCGAAGATTCGCTTGCCGGCGTTGCCGTTCACGTTCAGCTTCGCGAGCGTCCATAGCGCTGTTGCGAAGGAGAGTGCAACGCTTGCCGGCGTTGCCGTTTACGAGCGTCCATAGCGCCGTTGCGAAGGGGAGTGCAACGGGAGCGCTGTGGCGGAGAGAGAAACGGGAGAGGAGAAACGAAGCGGAGGCAGCACTCACGCAACCTCCTCGACCCCACCTCCTCGCGCTCACGCGGTGAGAGGGGGGAGATTTGGCGCATGCGCAGTGGGGAGCGGACGCGTGAGGGAAGGACGGACACAGCCCCGAGCAAAAGCTGCTTCACATCTAAAGAGCTGTTGCCAAGTTTGCACTAGGTCGCGCAAAGCATGGCACAGAGAAGCACGGGCCTGTCGCCGCTCGTATTACCCGTCGACCGACACGTCTAACTTTGAGATGCGCGGCTTCCTCCCCGGGAGTATACATTTTCATAGGATGCCCCATGACTGTCCGGCAAGATCGGGCGCAGCCAAGTTATGCATTGTAGAGCGCAGGCTGCACACGTCGGTGGACGTGGCTTAGCTACTGCGCATGCGCGGTTCGGCCCGCGGTGCTATATCTGGTCGCTCGACGATGCGATGCTCATTTCCTCTTTCTTTCCATCTTGTTTTTCTCTCTCCATTTCTTTCTCCATTTTTCGTTGATCTCCCCTGTTTCTACATTTGTTTCTCTCTATTTCTCGTTCTGTCTGTGCTAAGCTTTACTCTCTCTCCCCTCCACCTTTCTCTCCTCCTCACCATCACATATCTCCTCCTCACGCTCACTTCCCTTTCCCACCCCTTTGCTACACTACACTAAACTCGGCGGGAACCTATCTTGACACTAGAGCGAAGGCTACGGAGGCGGGGCTTCCGCACATTCGTGTTGCTACGCAGGTAGCACGGCAGCTTGCGGCTGGTTTCGGTTTTGCTTGCTGGCATCATTAACGCGTTTAGTAAACTATATACAAGAAAAACTTGAGTGGGAGAGACATTTCGATTGTTCCGTGTACATTTTAGTGCCATATTATGAGTATATTTTTCTTGGAGAACTTCGAAAGCGCGTTTGTGGCCGCACACGGAACCACTATGTCATGGACGCCATGTTTACCTTGGAAAACAGGCGTGCTCAAAAGGCGGTGTTGTCAAAAAATGGAAAGAAAAGGGAGATATTCTTGTAAAGTCAGCAATAACTCTATGTTACCTACTACTTCCGGCAACTGTTTGAGTCTCATAATAAATACAACAGCATTTATTTCAGCAAGGCCGATCAGAAAATTATCAGTAAACTGAAGTACTATTTCTTGACGCGGTAGAAGGCATGCGCTTGGGTTCTGTAGCTTCCACGGTGCTCTCAAGAAAAGTTGTCGACGAGTTTATACAAGGCTATGCCGTGCTCTGCTAGCGTGCCTGGATAGCCGAGTGGTTAGGACGCTCGTCTTCGGATCGAGGGTACCGGGTTTCGAATCCTGTCTCGAGAAGGATTTTTTTTCGGCAAGAATTTATCTCTTTCTCTTTCTTTCAGTCTCTCTGTTTTTCTGTCTTTCTTTCTCTCTATCTGAATTTGTTCCCTCACCCATCAGGATTACCACAGGCCGCGTCGTAGTGGTGAGTAGTGGGATTTGCCCAAGTTCTATGGCACATACCCGTTCATGATGATGATAGTGTTTTTGTGGAGCAGAGACGTTTTTCTGCATCGCTGCTCAAAAGAAAAGTTTCTTTTTTTTTTGACGAGTGGCCGTGGTAGAATTTTCGTGGGACAGCATACCACTAAATCCTACGCGCACACGAGAATAATTAAATGCTCGTCGTCCCTATTGAAAATATTATTACGTTTGGCTGCGCCGTGATGTCGGAATATTGCTGAAATCGGGCAGGAAGTTATAGTTTTCGACCGAAAACCAGGGACACGAGCATGTGTCTGTATGGAAAAATCACTTACCTAAAACGTGCGAAAAGTGCTTGACGTCCCAGAAATGATAAAATGCGATTCAATAAGGCATCTATGCAAATCCTCTCTGGGTGGGACAGCCACGCCCGTGGGGGAGCTTCCATTTATTCATATATTGTAAGAAACTATGGTACTGTGACACTGTCGTCCTTTTAAATGCGTTAGCATTGTTCGGAGGATTCAACGAGTGTGGAACTACAGCAAGACGCTGACAAATGCAAGAAAAAACTCACAGGGTCCCTTATGCACTCAGCTAGGACGACTGGAAGCGAAAGCCAATTTCTTTTTCTTCTTAGTCGATGTATTTTTCCTGCCCCGCGACCCTCCGAAAGCTTTCTGCACCTGACGTGGTTTCGCATTGCCTCCGGGATCAGAGGCACCTCACCCGGTCTTGCCCTGCCTCCGTGATCGGCCCACCGTTGACCAAGCTACGACGTCATGTGATGACGTCATCATATGACGTAACGGGACGTTACTGAGACGTCATGATGACGTCTACAATCGCGTTAAAGTGTACGCCATCGGGAAACAAATAGCGCACTATAGTTGCCTACTCTTCGTCGTCTCACGTTGGTCTCAACCCTGAGGTGTTTTAACTGCGCTTCTCCGCTTCTCGGTTACTACGACAGCGTTTGTCGTAATTGTAGGGTACCACACAACCACGAAAAGGCAGGCGATTAGCAAAAAAATTACACCATCTCCCGCTAAAGGGGACCATGAGGCGATGCGAAGCCGGAGCACTTGCACGATCGCGTTCCGTTGGCGTTCGTTGGGCATGCTACCGACCTCGCGTCGTGGAACGCGAAGAGGGACGCTACGCGCGTCGTATCTTCCATCTAGCCTGGCCGTTAATTCTCGCATGGCGAGCGGGGAACGCGGTCGACAGGCGGGCGAGAGAGGGGCAGCGTGGGAGAGGAGAGAGAAGCGGAGGGGACGCGCATGCGCTCGAGCTCATCGCGGCGTTGCGCAGGAGAGAATTTCGGCATGTCTAGCCCCCGTTTCAGAGGAAGAGTGGAAAGGGGGAGGGGAGAGGGAAGGTGGAGAGAGGAAGGGGAGAGGGAAAGTGGAGAGGGGATGGAAGAGGGTGAGTGGAGAGGAGGTGTGTGGAGAGGGTATGCGCATGCGCAGTAAGGGTGGTCACGCCGCACACCACCACCACCAGCACCACCACCACCACCACCACCACCGGATTGAGCTCCGCCTTAAGATACTTCGCATCTAAAATGCTCGCGCATCACTCAGACAACTTGCAGAGGAAATTCTTAGTGGAATCCATGTCCTTGCATTTCACTGACGTATTACAAGTCTACGGCGGTGCAAAAAACAAACAACGAATAATAAAAGAACAAGGGGGAGCCCTTCCCCTATCGAATAGATGCTTGTTTTAATTATATGTGTATATAGTGAAGATCTTTCTACTACAATATAGGAAACAAAACACATATTTATTTTTTCCCTCTATTGTAGTACGAAGTCTTTCGCAATATTTATTACGGTAGCCAGAAGAACTTTTCTTTGTCCTATATATATATGTATATGTATGCATGTGTGTGTGTGTGTGTGTGTGTGTGTGTGTGTGTGTGTGTGTGTGTGTGTGTGTGTGTGTGTGTGTGTGTGTGTGTGTGTGTGTGTGTGTGTGTGTGTGTGTGTGTGTGTGTGTGTGTGTGTGTGTGTGTGTGTGTGTGTGTGTTTCACGATACACGACCGGGAGCTACACTTATCGAGGGAAGCACTCTTTTTCTGACCACAGTTATTTTATCCCCCAAGGCACGTCGCCGCAAGCACTCGAAGCGAGAGCCATCGTGTTCCTTTTCCTTACGACCTCGCAGTTGCTCTCGTCGGCACCCAGTCCCGAAACCAATGCCTAGACCACCGCTGTGAGGCAAAGACGAGCAAAGGGCCGAGAAAGACTCCGAAGCATGCACGTCCGGAATCCGGGGATCTCCGTACGGGAAATGAGATCTGGTGTTACAGAGCCTCTCGTTTGCTTACTTTGGTTTTCGTGGCTTGAATCCTTCCGTGTTCCTATGTTGTTTATCTTTGTGCACAGATGTATCGCGCGATGGTGTTGCTTTTTATTGCTACGCGTGGAGGACGGCAAAAGAGCAGCGGCTGAGGATGCTTTCTGGGAGAGCCAACCTGGATGCACAAGCATTCCTGGACGTGAAAGATATTGTGGCTTTTTGCTTTCTACCGCGTTTTCCCCGCACAAGCTCGTTGCATGCTGTTGTCTCGAGTTTTCACAACAAGACTCTTAGATCTACAGTGTAAGTGGACATATTCGTTTCCCCATTAGGGGTGGGGGGTGAAAAGATTTTTCGCAGCCCGCCTTCCCGACCCCGGTCGGTTGAGACGAAAGGACAACATGCTTCACAATCGTTGAAAACAATGAAAATGAAGCGATGACGCCATTGTCACAGTGGCATACCTTTGGCCCTTGCCTTTCCGGGAGGAAAGACGGGAAGGAAGCACTTCTTGGAATGCAACATGAGAGGCCTTCGGCAGCCATTAAGTCAAAAAACCGCGTGGCCGACCGGCCATCACTGCGTGAAGAGTGCCGTGGTTCGAGCGCTCCCACGTGGGTGATACGGTGCGTGCCTCTCAAGGGAAGACCAGGTGAAATGATTGACGTTGACGTACGCCACACTTGGTGCTTGCAAAAAGGTCTCAGGATCCTTCCAAAGTCACGCCGTTGACTTTGGCAAGAAAAAAGGGCTTTTCCGTTCTTGTGTGAGCCAGCCGGAGAACGTTGGAGTCCCTAATAATAATAGTTCCCGGAATTCTACGTGCAGAAACCACGATATGATCATTAGGACTCCGGATTAAATTACACCACCTGAGGTTCTTACACGTGCACCTTAATCTAAGCACATAGACGTTCCTTGCATTTCACCAAAGTAACTTCAACGTAAGGCTCTATTTTTTTTTTTTTAGTCTAGGAGGAAAATGGCAACTAAATTTTGGGATATGTTCAAGAGGTTCGGAAATATTTCAGTGGATACACAAGGGTTCTTAGATGGTCTAGTTGGTTCAAGAACATTGCGGCAGACCAGCGCCATCGACGGAACGGAGAACACACAGGAGACAGCGTTGTCACAGCGCTGTCCTGTCCTGTAAGAATAGCTTGAATACCTTTTGCGCACTCTGACCACGAAAGTTGTCCAAGAAGCTTAGCCAAACACTAGTTTTTTTTTTTAAACTACAGTGCCACAAAAGGCTATGGTGACGTTATTGTTAAAGCTTTCGCAGTTAGACTTAGGTTATGATTTTGTCTGTTTATGATGAAGTTGTATAGCGCCATTGCCAGTTCGCGTACCCATCGTTTGTATCTAGTTACTACATTCAGCAACATTAGATTTGGTGCCATTGTATTAGACTATGTCTATTAATTGTACCACCTAGACTTCGTAATTCTTCGTTCAGCTAACGTCTCCCTGTTTTGTAATCCCCTTTAATACGTCACATTACTCTCAGTTATGTAGATGCCATTTTTAAGCAATCTGTCCTAACATTCTTTTTTTAGATAGAAAAAAAGAAAACAGGCGTTGTACATTTTCCCTTACGCGATATAGGAATAACGTACTCAACTCTTCCGTTGCTAGTCCTCAGTCTTTTTACACCCATTACCCTTTCCTTTCGACCCCCTACCACTTTCCCTGCCCACTGTCACCGCCCCTATTCGCTACTCTCCAGCGTCCCGCCCTAAACATATGACGACACGAACCCTGGCCCCGCCTTACTTATCCTCCGAAAGCGATCGAATGAGAGGCCGTTTAGAAAGTGGATAATCTTCAAAAATGCAAGATTCCTTCTTCCTCTCCCATGTGGTACTCGGTGAAGAAACCATATCTACGAGTGCACACAACACTCGATGTTTCTTTTATTTCGTCGTGCGTGCAGGCAACGTATAGTGTTGTGCCGCATATTTATGTCGCCATTATACGATACTGCGAAGTGCAGTTTTTCGAAACTCGAGGCTCAGTACGATATCGTGGCAAATATGGGTCGTTGCTCGTCGCCGAAACGACACCGTAAACGACAATGCGTGCGGTAAAACGCGGTCGACAGGTAATTATAACAACGACCGCAATTGCTCACTCCCTACTCGGCATTCGTCGATGTAGGCAGGAACAAAGGAAAGTACCGAAAGGGGTTCACACTCTGGTCCCACTCCCTACACTCGGAACGACGATTTGCGTACAGCACGTAATTTCACCTCGTACAGCGCAGCTGCTAACCGGGACAGCTCATTGCTCTCCCAAGTAGAGTGCATATAGCACTGTAAAGCGTTCACAATTTGTTCTAAACACAGCAACACAACGGCTGCATGGACAGAGAACTCACACTGTGTTGTAGTGAGCTAGCTAGTCACACCAGTAACGTACATGGTGTACTTAGAATACTTTAATATGAGTGAAATGATAAACAATATGTACGGATTGCTACCTAATCGAAAAAAAACTAAAAAAATAAGTAAAAATAAATACAAGTAGATGCTACTTTAAGACACTGCGCATCACATAATATCCTGCAGTGTTTACGGTCATTCAATCCTGCGGTAAATGATGCACGAATTACTTGCCAAATGAAAATAAACAACAATAGCAAAACAAACTAAAAAAAGATAAGCGCATCAAACCAGAGGCACGTGGGTGCAACTATGTTCGTTGCACTGCCATTGTAATGACAACGCAAATAAATAAATAAATATCTGTGTAGGCCATAGCTGCGCTAGAAAATGAACATCCGTGGAGTCCTTGCATGGTCACATATTGCTAATTTCGTGGCAAGCTCTCATATTTACTGCCAATTCCTTTTTTTTTATCCATAGGTTATGCGAAATGCCAGCAAAACGTAAAGTCCGAAACATGCCATCCGTAATGTTTTCATGGCTACTACAATCGCTCTCGGTGCTTGCAGCGTGAAAAAGCGTCGCCTTCGAGTTACACTTCACACATTTCGGAGAAAGCTGTAGTGGTGAGCGGTACGAACACGACCATTACACTTTACGATGTGGCCGCGCTTAACTAACTTGCGTATAAGAGCAAATGAAGGAGTATTGTGTCTTCCCTTAGAAATAAAGTAAACGTTTGAAGCAGAACTTTGGAGGAGAATAAGAAGGAAATTCTTCAGCCCGGACCAGACAAGATGTGTCGACTCGGTAATTCCAAACAGCTGCACACGATGGACAGTTAACTTGAAAGCGTGCCGAAGGTAATCATATGTGTCTATAATTGCATTAATATGTAAAACGGCTTTTCTTTCTACTCAATACCAACGGCAGTAGTTCGGCTCCGTATTTCTTTTTTTTTTTCAAATATGAGTTATCGTCAGGCAATACTGTCCCCAATCGTCATTTACATAATGAAAGAAAATTGTGATCAGTAGCAGTACGAAGCCCAAGTGTGCTATGTGGCCTTCTCTTCCTATTTAAATATGCGCATGCTAATTACGACTGATGGATAGCTGTTTTTATGGATTCTTAATGAAGTTCTCACTATTAGCAAAATCTATCTATCTATCTATCTATCTATCTATCTATCTATCTATCTATCTATCTATCTATCTATCTATCTATCTATCTATCTATCTATCTATCTATCTATCTATCTATCTATCTATCTATCTATCTATCTATCTATCTATCTATCTATCTATCTATCTATCTATCTATCTATCTATCTATCTATCTATCTATCTATCTATCTATCTATCTATCTATCTATCTATCTATCTATCGCATGTGTGTGCGTGTGTGTGTTTGTTTTTCTTTGCCTTCGACAGCAGTGTCTTTTCTCCCTACTCCATTCTCTTTCTTCCACTTCGCAAACAGCCAAGATGCTCCAGTAGCATCGGAATGTGCACTCCTGCGATCTTGACGATGCGGGCGGCATTCCATTGTTTCGGCAGCAATCTTGCCTTTCCGTCCAAGGGGCACCAGCGTTGTCAGCTTCCCGTGTTTACTCGCGACGCCGATCTCACGCTCCTTGAAAATACAAAAGCCTTTCAGCACCAATGAACGGGCATTTCGAGATCCAAAGTAAGGACTTCAGAAACTGGATCGGGTACGTGGGGTATGTTTGCCGAGAGTGCTCCGACGAGCACGCCGTCAAAGCAGCGTTCCCTTCTGCGAGATTTCACTTCTGCGCTCGCTCCTGAACGCATGCACACACTTCTTTCAGACTGCGATGATGATGGCCGTAACAAAGTGCGTACTGTTTCCCGTTTACTGAAACAGAATTGAGGCCCGGATCAGCAGAACTTGTACACACGAATACTTGCTGTGTTCGCGTAATACACAAAGTGAGCTCGCGGTGGCTGAAACTTGCGTTATTCGACACTTCGGTTTGCTCGAACGAACCGTGATGTTTCTGTGAGCCTACTGATTCTTCTTTTGTATACTACCGATGTTCAATTCGAGCAAGACTTAGCGATAAATCCAGCCTTAGAACATGGGTGACCCTTCCAGGGGCGTAGCCAGAATTTGTTCGAAACTGCTCAAGCCGGCCGTAAAGTGTCGACCCTCGCTACTATCATCACCATAAACGGGTATTTGCCACAGAAATTGGGTAAATCCCACTACTCACCGCTACGGTGTAGCTTGTAATAACCCTGTTGGGTGAGAAAACGAGTACAGAAAGAGAGAGAGAGAAAAAGAAGAGAAAGAGAGAAACAAACAGAGACGGAAAGAAATATATAAAGAAAGAGAAAAATTCTTCACGCCGCGGGATTCGAACACGCGGACCCTAGATCCGAGTGAGAAAAATGCAGAAAGAGAAAGACAGAGACAGAAGAACATCAATGAACGAGAGAGAAAGAAGTAGAGAGAGGAAAGAAAAGATAGAAAGAAAAAGGGGAAGCAAGCAAGCAAGCCAGGCACACCGATGGAGACATCGCGTGCACCCGATCGTGTCCAGACATAGGGCGTCCTAAGAAAGTGCGTACTCTCGACGAGGAAGCCGCGCATCTCCAAGCTAAACGTGTCGGTCGACCGGGAGTAAGAGCGGCGACGGGTCCGTGCTTCGTTGTGCCATGCTTTGCGCGACTTAGTGCAAACATTAAAGTTATATTTTCGGGGAGGGGGGGGGGATCAACTGTACTTTATGTATGTTCGTGCGTGAGTTTTTATGTGGGCGTATAATATAGAAATGGAAACTTTAAAAAAATTCGGGGGGGGGGGGGGCACTTGTTTGATCCACCACCCCCCTCCTCCTACGCCAGTGTGCCCTTCCATAGTAGACAAGAACCTTCAGAATGGCGGGCAGAACTACTCTGCCAGGTTTTGTGTTTACGCATGCGCTGTTTACGTAGCTTTCTTTCTTGCATCTATATATCATGTTCGTATGTAAATCTGCAAGAGTTAGATACACTAGGTAAATTATTCCAACCAGTAGCAAAAGAACACTGAAAGAAGCTGCAAGTAATCCGGTACGAGATAAACGTGGGACGCTGCACATACTGCATACATCGATGTAGCCACATACCAAGTTTAAACAATAGGGCACGATGGAAAACCGCGTTAAATGTTTATTAATGTGAAAATACATTTGACGCAGCCCACAATTCGCTAACGCGACCTGTATGTACACTACTTAGCGACGTATGCGATATGAAGTCTGTTAAAGACGTTTCATGAATATTACGTCCGTTAACGAGTACCGTCCGTAGAGTTAGAGCTCAGCGGCCACTTTGCGTCCTGATGGCTTAAGCCGTTGGCCAAATTAACCCGCACTGCCGTCGGAGGCAACCACATGCGTGGTATAAGTGCGCACCCTCGTCAACAAATGATCAGAAGTGCAATTACGTCGTCGGCTTACGGCACAGCTCGCAAGGACCTTGTTCTCGAACTTCTTCCGAGACCCCGTGCGTTAACTCTAATCTATGCGGGTATGATACAGGGCGCGTTTGACCGGGTAAATAAGTGTTTGTACGCCAGCTGCGGGTGTCGCATTGTTTGGTTCACTTGTTAGTTGTTACGTCAGCGCTTGTCCGCATTTGCTGGCGCTCGTAGGTGTGCCCCCCCCCCCCTTTATACCACGTCTTTGGACTGCGTATTCACCGTAGGAGTTTGAGTGGGAGAGAAAAGGAGGGAGGGAATGAGTGATTTGGAAGGGGGGTGGGGGAGGTGCGCTCAAGTGAAGTAGTCTAGCTAAGGCTAGACTGTTTTGAGAGACAAACGGTTCTTAGAATATGGCTTCGAATGTTCATACTGCAACCGGACATTGCTGTAATAGAAAGACAGAAAACGAGCGAGAGAGAATGATGGACACATTAATCCCGCGAATGACCTCACATGCCAGCGCGGGCGACACTGCGAGGGATGCGATGACAGTTGTGAGAAAGCAAAAAAAAAAGAAAATGAAGAAAAGGCAAACTCGCAGGCACCTTGGATCATCCTTCGATACATCGATCGTTTAATTAACATAGCTGCAACTCCTGAACTCAATTGGCCTCAGTCGTCAAATAAAGATACGATGGGCAGCACTACGTGTTTGCGCGTACACTCTTAAAAAAATGGAGTGACCCTCTCTCCTTTAAGGGAGAAACGGCGATGTCCCCAATGTTCGTCTTCAAATGGAGAAACCGTTCCTCCCTTTTCAATGGAGAAACCGTCAAAATCAAGATGGCTGACGCGAAGCCAGTGAAGCGAGCAATAGATTTAGGCCTAGCGAGCGCATCGATTCTCGACTGATAAAGAGTATGCGGCACTGGCAGTCACAAAAAACGGTCCCGCTGAGCTTAATATCGAACGCTATGACAATAAAATCAAGCAGACAAACCTGTAGTGATGAAAACCTCGCGAAACGGAACGACGGAACTCGTACGTTTCGCTCGGCCAGCGAGACGGCATTCACTTTAAAAGAGACGGATACTGCAAAGGGGCTCTCGCCCGGAGACTGTACGTTAGGCTTGCTGTCTTTATTTGTCGAAGCGTCACACGGTGTAGCGACGTTATCCACGCGTTTGTGCCTCCAAAATGTACATTCTGTCGCATCAAAACAATCCCGGCGCAGCAGAGCATAGTTTCGATAGACAGATGTTCAACTTCATATAAGTAGGTGGAGCTGAGAGTGCCGCGGCCGCGAAGTAGGTGGTAGCTAGCGCCATCTAGAGGGATTAAACAATACTAAAAAAAAAGTTGTTTCCGACTGAGGCGGCGTACGTTGATACTGCACACGGCATTTCGGGGAGGTAGGCCCATTCATGGATTACTCAAGGACACCGGAAAGTTGATACGCACACGTTCACTAGTCAGACACACGGCACGCACATTCAATTCAATATATACACATTTCATTCGCATGTATAAAACCTACAACACAAACAATTCACTACAGACGCATACGTACAGACGTTTACACATACCCCTCTAAGAAGCGCTGTCCTTTATATAGTCACTGAATTACAGTGGACCATGGTGGCACAAAGATGCGTCATTTTTCTTTAACTCTTTACAACTTCATGGCTGCGTCACAATATACGACGACATTATTAAATAGTAGCTATGGCTTAGCCAAGCGCACCAGTTAATCTAAAGCCACGTGATAATGAACAATATAATTACAAAGAGCTGATTAATTTAGTGCGAAAACGACCATATCGAGAACCGTTCATACCATTCCGACGACATTTTGAAGTAGCGCCATCTTCCGACAGCGGCCACAGATGAAATTTCTCTCGCTGATTTCTTTATTTTCAATAGTTACTGTGTGAGGGCGCAACATCGGCAACATAGTTCAGAGGTTCAGATTCCGTCGCCTTCGTCGCGTCGACTTCGTTGAGTGGTTTGGCGTTAACATCTGTTGACATTCTGTTCATGCGTTGACCACAAGTATGACGATGGGCCATGGATTCTTTCAACTGCTAGCCCTTCAGTGACAATGCTTCTGATGCGGTACGGCCGTCTCATTTGTGTATACGTACTACGTTTCAACGCGGGTCGTGCGAAGAAACAAGACAAGATGGCCTCGCACCGGACGGTGGTCTTTCGAGAGCGATGCCAGTGGCTCTTGGCGTCGCGGCAGCTCGATTACTTGAGTAGAGAAACTGGCGCTGCACCGCGCGATTTATGGAAAAGAACGCTACCCACACTACGTGTTCTGTAATATTTCAGTACGCTGTACCTACATGCTGCTCTGCTACTGTTACGTCACGGTATTCGCCTGGCGTGTGAAATTGTGGTCATTGTGCGACAACTGTGTAGTTGTCGTTGTGGCGGTGGTTTGTCTTGCGTTAGATTTGGAATACTCTTTTCACAAAGGTGAGTGAGAGTGTTAGTGATTACCCACTGTGCACAGCTGTCATTAGAAGCGCATTTTGTGTTAAGTTTCGCACGCCAAAGCAAAATACTGAGAACTAGAGATACATATACTGCACGCGTGCATAAGTCGGTCCTAATTCTCAGTGATGGCATGCGTATTCCAAAACGCATGTTATTAAGAATTTTGGCTTAATTGACAGAAGTCATTGACTTATTTTTCAGATATGTGCAGTTATGATGCAGGTTAACGTTAAAATGCGGCCACGGCGGCCACATTTCAATCGGGGCGAAAGGCAAAGAACACCCATGTGCTTATGTTCGGGTGCACGTTAAAGAACCCCAGTTGATCGAAACTAATCCGTAGTCCCACACTACGGCGTGCCTCATAATCATACGGTGGTTTCGACACCTCCAGCAATTATATGTTATCGTACTTTCACGCATGCACTGTCCAGTGGTATCACGTTTGCTAAAATGTTGTAAAAATTAACCTTCATGCTTTATATTGCTTGTTGTATTGATAAGTGCTGTGTAAAACTAAAAACGCGTGCTCTAGCCAAGTATGTTAACGCTGAAAAAAGTTGAATTATTGGTGTACAATCTAAGGTGTTCACTAAAACAAGACTGTTTTGTGAAGCGGGACTTACTGTATTTATGACAAAGCAGATCGTGCGCAAACGTATACAAACAACACGAGACACACGGAAGTATGCGGCGCATCGCGCACACGCCGAGCCTATAAAAAAAAGAAAAAAAGAACGCCACACACGTTACTCAACACATAGAACAAAAACAATGAACGTCACTCGTGTGTTGCTCGCATCAATCCTAGGTACAAGTAATTGCACGCGACTGGCCGAGATCGGTAGCACTGGATAGTCTGGTCTGAGGCTGCTGAGTGAGCGCGAAAGGGCAGCCGCTCTCCGCAGCACGGAATCACGATTTAACTCGGCGTGCGCATGCGCGCGCGCGCAAGTGGTTGAGGAGAAAAGTTGCTCCCTTGGCGCTTGCCGCAAGAGGGCGCGACGAGTAAATCGTCCGCAAAGGAGAAAGTCGCGGCTCCGAAGGAGGAACGGAGCCCGTTGCTCCATTCTCACTCCCTTTTTTTTTTAGAGTGTATCCCGAAGCGCTAGAAGCACAACACTACCGATCTTTGCAGGTACCTGGCTCAGGGTTCTTGTACCTCCGTTGCCTATCTGGGGGGAGGGTGACGCCACCAGATACGTAAGGGACGTCGATTTTCTGGCGGCCGCATCACTCTCGACACGCGTAACGCTCTCCAAACGTTTCCCGAGAAACCAACGTAGCCGCTGCTCCTTATGTGTCAGCCGCGCAGTGCCTCTGGAGTGCGTATACGTGGCCGAAATAACTCGGCAACCTCATAACATCCGCAACGCATGGTTGGAGGTCGTCGGTTTTTTCCTTTACAAACACACGTTCCGCACGCTGACCACAGCGGCGCTCGAGTCGCATACTGAGGAACCCGAGAGCATCAACTACCTTTTCCACAGAGAACCGAAGGTGGTGGCAGGCTCTTCAACCTTGGCAATATTGAAAGAAAGAAAGAAAGAAAGAAAGAAAGAAAGAAAGAAAGAAAGAAAGAAAGAAAGAAATCCTTCGGTACCACATCGTTACGATACCGTACGATTTGAAACGGTGTTAACGTCTTCTCTACAACTTCGTATCTGCTCTTTTGTTTCACGCCAGAAGCTGCACTGCGTCCATTTTCGTCTTCCCGCAGTCGACAAGACTCGCAACATCTTCATGCGGGATGCGTCTCGAACTCTCCTCGAAACGAGTGGCTTGACCTTTGGTCGTCATTCCGAAAGTCTCTTGATCTACTGCACACGAGGTAGCAGGGGAAACCATAATGCTCGTCACGCAGAGCGGGGAAAAGAAACACTAGCTAAGTTACCGGCCTGTGCAGCGAGTGATGTGCTTCAACTATGCGCTGGGTTTGAAGTACCGCAGAAACGGAAAGGGAAAGCTAATGCTTTGTTTTCGCTGTCTTCCCCATATTGGAGGCGGGTAACGTGCTTCTGGCGCACCAATACAAAGTGCGCAGGTTTAAGTGGTTTCTGAGAGCCGCGAGCCTCCCAAACAAGGTGCTTCTCTGTTTTTTTTTTCTCTTGGTCCGCTAGCAAACAGGACGCGTGCCTGGTTGAGTTTCCGACATCGTCTTCACATCCATCTCTCCTTATCCCCCCATCTCTCTCTTTCTCTCCTTTTTTTTTCCTCAGCAGAACTTGTTGTTAGGCTAGTTGGTACATAACTTCGAGAAAACCTTTCAAGGTGTAAATAAAGGATGTATATGTATATCGATGTATATGATGGAATTAAATGTAAATAATGATGTATCATAAAGTACCTACGTTCACGACGAAGCTTTCTCTCAAAGCCTCATCACGATCGATCGAGCTATTTCAAATTCGTTTAGCATAAATGGTACATTGCGGGTGTATTCCTGCCATCGCTTGGCACCTCTTGTCGAAGCAATGCAAGATTTCCCTTCGCAGCTTTCTGCACGTACTTGAGTTTCATTTCTATCCATGTGTTAATTTCGTACTTTTATAACGCTTTCCTTGCTACTTTATTATTTATTTATTTATTTATTTATTTATTTATTTATTTATTTATTTATTGATCCTACTCAGGATTTTACAGCGTTTCGAAATTTTCGTTTTCTTTTTCTGTTTTCTTGCTTAGTTAACATTTCGGGATGACTAGTCCTTCGACAGACCAAAGCAGTATATAGTTCACGACTGAAGGAGAAGAACGATAATCAAGGTAAAACGTAGGAAACGAATGACAAAGAACGAATGTCTTCAGCACATCTAGTCTAACTCTTCGGCATCTTCTCGGGACCGATGAATCGAAGCAGTGCGCCTAACGAAAAGTAGATGCAGCAAGAACTTTTATCCCTTCAGTTATATAAAAACTGCAAAAAAGCGTGTTCCAAGCGCGTATACGTTCCTTTCTTCTACTTTTTTGCGCCCGTGTATACAACAGACCTGCCTCGCACAGGACAGAGACCGCGCGCGAACGACCACTCTTCTGTGCGTCCGCTCACGTCCACCGCGTAGGGAGGGAGCCTTGCGAGAAACCATGCAAGACGGAAAGCCAATACACCACCGCCGTGTACCGCTCTTTCTCATATCGACCAAGACCCTTGATGTTCGCGTGCTTGCGGCGCGTTCTATCGCGGACGGCCTACGTCCAGATGGCGTGACGACAGACGGGCCACTGGCCTCACGTCACCGTTGATGCATTCTGTGAACGATACGTGTGTGTGTGTTCTTCGATCGGCCGGCTGTCCCGTACGTTGTCTCCGTACACACACACATTTACGTGTTTGACGAGCGGGAGTGCCGCGTGAGCGTTCGGTCGTCGTCTGATAACCTCCCACGCGCGATGGCTTTCGGTGCCGTTTGGTGAATAGCATTCTCGGGTGCGGACCGTTTCAGCGAAGTTGCTGCATAATTAATGCGAATGGCCCGCTACTGATGCATACGAAGGAGCTATCGCCTTAGCCAGCGAGATGCTGGGAATATAACGGGTGTAAAGTTCATGTAAGCAAGCACATCATGAACATTTCCTAGGATGACGAGCGCTAAAATTGCCGATGAATAACTACACCGACGAAAGGGACATACGACCGACCGACAGAAGAGGCTCTCGAAATGTTCCTAGAAATGTCACACAACTAACCCAACGGTTCACGTTCCTACATGACCACTTTGTTCGTGCTATGTCCGCCTTCGCTTTTCCTTTATTTCATTCGTGGCTTGCGTGACACCGAGTTGCGTGACACCGAGTTGCGTGAATATTATTATCCCATGCCCCACAAAATGTATGCGGCGAGGCCAGTTTTAAAATAAAGAAGAAATCGCATCGCACTGTATCTGCGTAATTAAAACTACCATTCGCAAAAATTCGAGTTATTTTTTGTTATTTTATAACAACATTTGTAACAGTAATTCTCGGGGTTTCACGTCCCAAAACCACGATATGATTATGAGAAATTCCGTAGTGGGGGGCTCCGTAAATTTCGATAACCTGGGGTTCTTCAACGTGCACCTGAATCTAATACCAACATTTGTATCATTAGTGACTTGAGTGATTAGTGACAATAGTTATTAGAAGTATTAGTGACAGTGACATTTTCTTTTCTTAGAGCTTGCGCGAATATCACAGGCAGTTGAACTTAGCACTGATTCTTAAGCAAGCCTGACAACCGCAAGATTATTTGTAGGACTAAGTTCTCTTTTTCTTTTTTTCAGTTTATAACAGCGCTACCATGCAACTTTTCAGAAGAATTACTTACCAAAGCTATAACATCTCATGTTTTGCATTTCTTCATGGGAGTCCACTTGTACTAAATGCTAGACTATTACAGTGCAGGAAGCTTCAACCGAGATGGACTCGAGGCAGCGCAGCTTAACATTAGAGCCGTTCCCTGCGCGCAGTCCCAGGACGCCATTTGCTGATACAAGTGCTGTTAGAAGCGAAGCTTCCCAAGTGAAATCTGCAGTTTCTTATCTCTGTGGAAACTGAAAGTCTGGCGCCTCTTTGAAAAAGCTTTCTTTCTCTGTATCTTTTCTTTTTCTAACGCTCTCGAACGAGTGCTGTGTAGTAGGGAAAAAAGGGCACCAAAGCAAGAATTACGAGCCAAATAAAAAGAAGACAAGAAACAAGCTTTAAGGGGAAAAGGTAATTTAGGATCCATTAAGTGTCGTTTTCGCTACTTCGCTTCATATCATCCGTCCCAGCTGTCATCACCGAACTCCGTTAAGTGAAATGGAGCCTCGCTAACTGCCTCTGCAAATGGCCGTCCCGACTCGCCGTATGTGCACACAGCATATGCAGCATGCGCTTTACCGTAAGCGCTTATTATCTTTTATGCCCTCTAGCCGCCTGGTTTCCCCACAGTTCACTATATACAGCACACAGTGTAGGTGCAGTGACCACACTTTAACACTGCCGTGAAACGTAAGACTGTGGTAATAGTAACATCAATAATCACCGGGGTTTTACGCGCCAAAACCACGATGTGAATAAGAGGAACGCCGCAGTGAAGGGTACCGGAAATTTCGACCACCTGCGGTTGTTTAGTACACGGGCCTCTAGCATTTCGCCTCCAGTTAAATGCTCAACACTCACAGAAATCTTAATAATAATTGCTGCGGTTTAGCGTCCCGAAACTACGATATAGTTATGATGGATGCCGCAGTTGAGGGCTTCGGAAATTTCGACCAATTTGGGTTTTTTTAATGTGCACCTATACACGGGCTTCAAGCATTTTCGCCTCCATTGAAAATGCGGCCACCGCGGCCGGGATTCGATTCCACGACCTTCGGATCAGCAGTCGATCACCATAATCACTAAACCACCGAGGTGGATCCCCCAGAAAGCTTACCCGTTCGTGAGAAGTGCATGTGTATGGGCGCGATCAGGAGTGTGTTCTTTAAAATGATGGCGATCATTCTTCAGGAACAAGATACAGACGAGAGGATGTAAAGTATTTTAGAGCGTGGCTTGAGGAGCCAATGAAAATGCGAATGCGACCTGCTACCTGAAGTGATGTTTTCTTTCTTTCTTCTTTGATTCCCGAGCATTACACAAGGCTTACTTACGCGTGGGTGAAGATTGAATTGCTCGAAAAAGCGCAAGAGTGGAAAGGGTGCTGCAACCTCACTGAGAAAAAAAAAAAATAACAATCACTACTTTCGTATTCGTGAGTCGTACCTGAGAAATGTAGCGGAACAAATGTTCTTTTTTTTCTTTCTTAGAAATTCAGTCGGAAAGAAAATCGCATTTGAGAATTATGCATGCCGTTCCCGTGATCAAAGCATAATGGCAAGTTTTACTGTCTTCCCATTATAATACCAGTGCTTTTTTGTTTTTTGTTTTTCTAACGCTTCAATAACGCCGAATTCGCTACGAATAATGATTGGGGTACATTGAATTTCACCAATAAACGGACTACCGCACCTGGCTAACAGGTTCCTCTGAACAAAAAAAAAGTGGAGGGGGAGGGAGGAAGTTGAAATATGAAATTCGGGCTGATATCACGATGCCAACGTTCTACAGGTGCGACACCTGGGTTGTGCGGACGGTACGAATTTGCATAGATATGAAAAAAAAGTCGAAGGGGAGGGATTCGTGTAACTTTTCGAGATGGCTTCTAGTCATGGAACTTTACGATGGCATATGCGAAGTAAAAACGGCTCGATTTCGTGCATGTGCTTTTGAGACTCCCGACGGGCGGTGCCTGTTGCCGAGTCTGGTATTGCGGTCACGACTCGCGGAATCATCTGATGCCGAAAATTCTCGCTTAACTGTAAGCCCCGCTTATTTCGACAACTTTTGCGGAAGAAAACTTTTTTCGAAATTGAGTAATCACACGGCGCACGCAGAAAGAAGTCGGGGAGCACCGGTTATAAATGAGAAAAACTTTATGGGAAGTTAATAAGGGAGTTAGGAAGTATACTTTTTGGAATCAACACCCGAAGAAATTTTTCGAACTAGAATTAATAAAAAAAATCTCTGTGATGTAAAATAGGACGTATAAAAATCGCGTAATACAACAGCCAAGACAAAATATGCGCTAATGATTTATTATCTCGAAAAAAAAATAGGTGGCTGGTTTCCGTCAAGTGTACGTTATACATGCGCATAATATCGACACTGGCTAATGCTAGGTCTTGGCTCTTATGCACGAAAATAATACATGTCCACAACAATGCACACGTGTAATACTCACTCGTTCTCGTGCTGTTCTGCGCACTACAAAAGTTCAGAGAAATTCGTCGCAATTTCGTGTACAGCGATGCCGCTCGCAGCATAGCTGGGAAAGCGCAGCCTAAGCCAAGCCAGGCATAGGCGAGTGAGTGAGAGCGGATGAGAGCTATGCGGGTAAGCACTGAGGGGGAGGGGAAGTCTCTTTTACTTTGTGTACAGTGTGCTTTGTGTCTCCCATGGCCATTCATCGCGTAGCAATGACCTTGAGTGCCCGGAGCGCAAGTCTGGTAGGTATGGCATCCCGCCACGTGATCCTCTGTAGAGAGGCGTCGGCGTACTCTTGTAGTATCGCGCTCAGTATGTAGCTACATCACGCGAGCGCGTGGCGGAGCGCTCTGCAAGGTTGTACAGTGGCGCCGATCATGGCATATTTTCGAGCTATCGGGAGAGAGTTTGGCTGCTCGTGCGAGCGCGCACCGCGCCCACTTGCTTCCTTTCGCCCTGGAAGTTGTCATTTTCGAAGCTCATATCACAGCAGGGCAAAACGAGGGCGAGGCTGAAAGCAAGTGGAGGCGATGAACGTTGAAGAACCCCAGGTGGTCAAAATTTCCGGAGCCCTCCACTACGGCGTCTCTCATAATCATATCGTGGTTTGGGGACTCTAAACCCCAACAATTAATATTATTATTATTTGAGTTCATATGTGAGCATAGATGCGCGCCGACTCAAGGAGAAATTCAACGAAAATTTCACAAAAAAACAGTTGACAGGCCGCGCCAAAGTATCCAGAAATAATCGACGCACAAGACAGTTTCTACGTTATCTCGCGTAGGGGTGACAGAGCAATTTTCTCCTGTCTGTTGTTGAAACAGCTTCATCGGGAATACGATATAGAAATTTGAGGCGTCACGATGATTTCGAGAAACATAAAGGAATACAATTATTTATGAGGTATTACGTGCTAGAACCAAGACATGATTATGAGGGTGGAGTAGCATTGGGCAAGTGAGTTCTTCGCGCAGGTCTTCTGCGCAGTATACCTATACCATAATTATGAAGCGCGCCGTATGCGGAGGGCTCCGGAAATTTAGACAAGAGTGAAACTATCAATGTTCTCCGAAGCTGCAACGTTGTCTTCTAAATAAAGTGCGGCTTCCATAATCATCCGCCGAACTGCAGCAGAACTTCTCCGACCCGCCGCGCAGTTGCACAACTTACGGTTGGAACAGACGCGTGATAATCAGTCACGCCTGGCTTCTAGTTAGGAAGTAATTACGTTAAGTGCTTCGCTTTGTGTAATTGCGACTCCACCCTTCTTTCGCAACGTTCTTTCACCGCGTGAAGTTCCTCCTCCGTGGCTCTCGCAGTGACCACGACTTCTCGCTAACGGCACTATAGACGGCCGCGTCCATTCATCATTTGCCTCGAGGCATTAACCCAACGTAACTAACCCTCGGTATTGTAAGCCCTGCTCATGTATACGGCCATTGCCGGCGAAAGCGTTCGGCTAACAACGACTGTTGGCGAGTTGTGATGCCGTTCGGAGGAAAAAAAAGAAAGAAAATTAGAGGAAAGCTTCCACGCCATTAATCAACCCGGGATTATCACGGTTACATATAGAACTCGTGCGCACATATCTTGCGACAGCCGTCGGTGCAATTTCGAGCGACACGACCATTTTTATAGCTTCCGGCATTCGCTAAACGAATAAGGCTAGTATCATTTGTAGGCACTGCTGTTTTTCACGTCACTGCCATTCTTAGTCCCGGACAGCCTGCGGCATCGGGTTAAACTATTCGGGAAAGTTCGAGTCGCTTCTTTTTTCCTTCGTTCACTAAATGACATTTAAAAAGAAACATGACTGGTCCAGTTGTTCTGGCAAACACTCGCTTCTGAGCTGCTATCATTGTTGTCGATAAGCGGTGCAGTAAGCAGTGTGGTAAAAACGAAAAAAAAAAAAACGGGAAAGCAGCGCGCACCAAAACCGACTTGGAGGGAGTCGCGTATGCGCACGCGCTGAATGGTTAATTAAAAGTTAGTTGTAGTTCATCACGAACAGTACTCATGGATTGAAATAGGACACTGGGACTGTGTGGCCGCCTGTATATGCAGCGCCTCTCGTGGGTGTTCGTGAGACCAAGGTGGTGGTGGTATAGAACGAGGCGGAAAACATCTACGCAGACAGGATTGCTGCGTAGATGTTCCCCGCCTCGTTCTTACATATAATTACATATGTAAGAACGCTTACATACGGTTAGTAAAAAAAAAAAATTTAGACGAAGCTTGAACTAAGCCGCGCAAGGCTTGAAACAGCGAAACGGGACGATTCTGAAGACTAATCTGATTGCTTCCATGTTGTTTCTATAGGCCTTAGCTAAATGATGCAGGTAGTTTCTAGATTGCTTCTAGGTCGTAGCTAGGATTTAGCTGGGTGATGCTAGGTTGTTTATACGTTGATTCTCAGCGCAGAGAGGCTCGAGTTAAACCACAGACAGTCACAGACACGACGCGGATGTCCGAAATCCAGAGACAGAACCTCGCGCGGAAACCAAGCGCTCGCACCTCTCATAGAACTACGGGCACGTCGTCCTTGGCGTAGGCCTCCCATCGCTTCGGGGTTTTCTCGCGGCCGCAGTTGCCTTTCCCGTTCCCTAGTATTCTCTTCTTGTACATACTCGGGCTCTTCGGTTCGCCACCGTCACTTCTCAGCCATTTGTTGGGCTAACTGTTGCCTTCTTCCTTTTTAGTGGAAGTTGTGTGTAGTGGGATTTACCCATTCTCTGTGGCACGTACCCGTTTATGATGATGACAGCATTCTGATAGGCTACACAGTGGCACATACCCGTTGGATTACGACAGTTTTCTTCTTCATTTTTAGTGAACCAGTAGTGAGTAGTGGGATTTACACAATTTCTGTGGCTACACCCGTTTATGATGGCGATAGTTATTTTCGGTAAGGGGTGAAAAAAGAAGGATTCGCTAAGGAGCTTCGCTGTTAAAAACAAGAACAACATACCTGCGCCTTTTTTGTTAAGCGTTAAGTGCGCTTCCGTTCGCACAATGTAATAAGGCTGAACGGACGGGGTAATTCTTTTTAGAATGCATGCAAGCTGAGCCTCGTCGGCGTGAGCGCTACAAGCGAGGGGCGTTTCTGTGACACCTATAGAGCTGCTTCGCAACCATTGGTAGACCCAGGTGGCAAAGCGGCCTCAGGCAATTTATTTTCAAATCAAGTTTTTCGTGCACAAACGGAAGAAATAAATTGAGACGAAAACGAGGTGCTGAGTTAAACTCAGAGATTTGGCGAAAGTGCGACGTAAAGCATAGCACAGAATGCTTCGCTGGCAGAAAAGAAAAGAGAAAAATAAAAGAAACAGGGCTAGACAGTGTAGAATCAGTCAAATTACTGAGCCACGATTTGTTTTACAGTACTTACCATACTGAAATTCGAGGAGTTGAGTTCCGTTATGGGACAACGTTGACTCAAGTTGCACTTTTGCGCGTCTAAATTGTTACAGTTAGGAAGTTGTTACAGTACAAGTTAGGAAATATTTTCCGCGGGACCTCTTCGCGTTTTAGAATGCTTAGTATGAAAGCAGACCTGTAAAAAACCCTCTGCCAATAGACGTATGAAGACAAAGAGTGGAGGGACATGATGCTTCGCCTCAGCGGTCTAACGCGTCACCCCGCGGTGCGAGGGATCGCCTCAGCGGCCTGTTAGTTTCGTCTAAGAACCATTAAACATGTGGCACGAGCCGACAATCGCCAAGATATGTATAGCTTCTGCCGCTGCAGCCGCATACAGAAAAAGAAAACGGGAGGACATAATTTAAAATCGAATAGCCAAGTCTAGGTTTGATAATATTTAGCGCACAACTTCGAGACACGGAGAACTCGAGAACTTTCGAAGATGCATTCGTGGTGCAGTGAACTTCAATACACTGATTACGAATCATGATGACGAGTGGCGATAGGCAATGTTGATCCGGTACAGCACATCTCGCGCGCACTTATTCAAGCTTAGAATTGCCGCGTCTTCGTGTACGAAAACCAACGAGCGAGTGACTGGACGCCACCAGAAACGGCGCACAACAATCTATCTATCTATCTATCTATCTATCTATCTATCTATCTATCTATCTATCTATCTATCTATCTATCTATCTATCTATCTATCTATCTATCTATCTATCTATCTATCTATCTATCTATCTATCTATCTATCTATCTATCTATCTATCTATCTATCTATCTATCTATCTATCTATCTATCTATCTATCTATCTATCTATCTATCCGCCTACGACTTAGTGTTCTCCTGGCCGTTTAGTCAATGGGATGTATACCAAAATTTGTATGACATAACATGACTGTATGACAAACATATATGACAGGTCATTACATGAACATCATGACACGCATGTATGTACAGCATGATTTACAAGACATGGTCTCGGGGCGCTCGCAGCCATTTAAATAGAGTTCCACTTATTGCCTGGCTGAACACAGAGCTATAGCTTGTCACGGATAATTTACGCAGGTTCACTCGTATGTACTGGCCTTAGCAAGAACCTGTGCACACGCGTGTGTGTGTGTGTGTGTGTGTGTGTGTGTGTGTGTGTGTGTGTGTGTGTGTGTGTGTGTGTGTGTGTGTGTGTGTGTGTGTGTGTGTGTGTGTGTGTGTGTGTGTGTGTGTGTGTGTGTGTGTGTGTAGGTGCGCGCGTGTGACCGCGTTTGTGACGGGTGGCAGGTTATATGAGAAAAGTTGACAACAACGTCAGGCCGAGAGACATTGCAATGAATGAACGACATCGCCTGTCGCTGCTCCCTGCACATCCTCAACCTGCAGCTGCTCCTGCAATAACGGGGCATATTGCCGATCGAGAACAACGCCGTGTTTCACGTCAACGTCCGTCGATCAAGCGTTGTAGACTATACGGAAGCCAGCAACGGGTGTGGTGGTGCCCGCTATTACGCTCCGCGTCGCTACATGGAACACGCATGGATCCCACCGGAACAAGGCACTCTCATAACGCGCTGAAGGATTGCGGCCCACTTTCCGTTGTCGCCAGGTTTATGTCGCCGCAGGCCTGCCACGGGCTTTGTTTATTGTTCTCAACGAGATTGCATGTATAGACGAGTAAGCGTGCGAAGGAGAGGAATGGAGCTTGATAGTGCTGTGCATATGTAGTACCCAGAAAACCATCATCTATTCCAAGGAAGGCCCTTTGAAATGTCATTCGCGTCGTTTCCTCTAACACTCTTATTTCCATAATACATTACATTCAGAGAACGCGTAATTTATTTTAACGCGATAACGATAAAGAGCTCCTTTTGCACAAATTTCGGTGTCGTCATCGTTGGTTGTGAGAGAAAACTCGGCGTTCTCCGTGAGCGAAAACTAGAGATGAATGCCAATAAATTATTAATAAGAAATCGTCGGTTCCAGTGGGAATCGAACCCAGGCCTTCTGCGTGGCAGGCAGCTGTTCTACCACATAGCCAAGCCAGTTTCTTTTATTTCATTGTATTTATATTTAATAAAATGCGTATTAGAATGCACATTTAAAGAGCACAAATAGCGAGAAACAAAGTACAATCACATAGCGACAATAAGCGTTCAAGTATTACTAAGGAAACACTCGAGGGCTAACATAAAGTGCAGTAGAACAGTGAGAGTTCTTCATATATTCAAGTCACTTCCTTTTATAACACTTATTTTCGTAATACAGTACAGTTCAGAGCACGCGTAATTTATTTTAACACGATAGCGTTAACGGGCTCGTTTGGCCACGAATTGCTTGGAACTGCTTCCGGTGCACGTTAAAGAAGCCCAGGTGGTCGAAATTTTTGGAGCCCTGCACTACGGCGTCCCTCATAACCATATCGTGGTTTTGTGACTTAAAGCTACAACAATTACTTTAGTGAATGATTAGGGCCACCTCTAATTTTGTTTTGGTTTTCTTATTCATGATTGAGGCAGTACGTTGAAAATTGATTTGTTTTAAGCTCTTCGTTTAACGCGACGCTGAACAGAGAGGCTTACTTGGAAGATGCATCACAATTTCGTCATCTTGCGACTGAGCCCGAAACATTAAACGTAATTAATATCATCCTCGCATCAAGCGCTTGTAGCAACCAGCGCCTCAACGCTACCCTGTTATCTGGGACATGCAACCACCGGCTTGACGACAGAGTCACGTTAAGCGGGCGTGCACGCGAGCATCGGCCGCATAATTTGACAACGCAGGCAGACGCCTTCATCAGCCGTGTGTCCTTAAGCACGTTCTCATGACGCCGGGATGAATCAATTAGCGACGCTCTTGCAGTTACAACTACAACACGAGGCCATCGAAGAAACACACAACAGTGTCATGCTGCACGACCGTCCGTGGCAACACCAACGCGAAAACTTCGTCTGGCGAACGATGTCAACGTCGTTAATTAAGCAAGCTTAACTTTCTTTACGCAAAGTCTTTCCTCTTCTGAATGCGCCAAATATCGAAAGAAGGAGGAACAACGGTTAAAACTAAACCGACGCGCACGCATCAGCTCGCACACAGGCGAAGGCGCAGATTACTATCCAAGCCCAAGAGACATCACGAAAAGATGTCGAGCAGCTGCTCCAGTCGTTTATATTAATGCGCAAGCATTCTTTGGCGAGTAGCACGGAAAATATTCGATGCGAAGGCGTGTCCGTAACTCGTAAACTGTTGCGCGTAAGAGACGTCGACAAGGACACAGTGACACACACTGAGAGCAGTGTGCGTAACCTAACGTCTCGACATTCGAAAAAAAGAGACAGTTTGACAACTCCAAATGCTACTTCTTCATTGTACTAGCCAGATGAGGTGATGGTTAAGCATTAGGTTAAGAGAGCATCATACTTCTTTGAGAGGATTCGCCCATGCGCACCTTGCCTTGCACTGTCGCGATTTTGGTTGCTGTCCGGCGTTTGATAGTACAACTGTGCTCTTCAAACAGAGTGAAATGTTATCACGCGATCGAATTAACCGCGGCATACTACATAAGACAGAAGGGACCCGATTGTTTGAGTCAGCCCTCCGTCTCGTTACTGTATAACGAAGTTGCCTCATCAGGTTCCGGGTAAACATCGCGTATTGTTTCGTGCAGTGAACATGCGTATTACAACGTCCGTCCTTGGTTTCTTAGTATCGGAGTTTTTCCTCGATGATAGGCTTTGTCATCTCTTCCCATGTCGGCTGTGCATTTTACCTTTTTGAATTATTGATAATCGGTTGCGTTCGCCTGGGACTGGGTTTGGTCGCGTTTGTGCGCGTTATATATGTGTGGTACGACCAACAAACTTCAGTTGATAGTGCCGTTTGCGTCCGTAGTCTGCCTTTCGTCTGGGATCTGTAGCGCTGTGGCCACAATGGGAATGAGAACTTGCGAACGAAAGACGGTCTGGATTCTGCCGCAGGAGAGGAGGTGTTCAGCGACACTCCTGGCGCATGCGACTCTTTAGGCCGACGTGGACCCAATCTGTTTAAACGTGCGCTGTTGACTTTCTTACGGGCCACCAGCATGAACGAAACTTTGTAAACTTGTGTGGCTGTATGTGTTATGCGCGATGCTCTACAGCACCTTCTCGTGACGATGAGGATGATGATTAAGATAACAAAAAAAAGTAAAAGAAAATACGTACGACGACAACGAGGTGGCTGCACTAGCGCTTTTCAAATCACACCTGGCTTGCTATTCTGGACACTGTCAAATTCCGCCATATTGTCAAACTTTGTAATGGCGGCATTTTAAGCCAATAAGAGAGGGCGTAGCAGCCCTCTCGGCCAATCAGAATTGACCAATGGCGTAATTTGACAACATGGTTGAATTTGACAATGTCCAGAATAGCACCCCTGAACAAGCCTAACATAAGCTTTCTTTTTTTGTTTTATTCTATATTTCGGGTGACGCTGGTGATAACGTCAGTGGAGCGCCGCTCGTGCTATACGTACTGACGAAACACACACACACACACACACACACGCGCACACACACACACACACACACACACACACACACACACACACACACACACACACACACACACACACACACACACACACACACACACACACACACACACACACACACAAAACAAGATACAGTAGAATCGAATGAAATCGTTGCAGCATACCAGTCCTGCTCTCTCTTCGCTTCGCTTAACGACAGACAAGGCACCCAGCGAACCCCCGCTCTTTACTTTCATTAAGGACCCTCCGGCTAAGGTTCGCGAGCCGTACCGTCAGCTAAAGCTGTCGATATCTCCGGGGACAGTACGAGCGTTCGGGCGTAGAGCGGAAATAAATGACTCTCGAGATCGGCTCGCACTGTCTCCCGCCAAGGCGGTGCGAGTGAAGATTCGTGCACTTGCGCGCGGGGCCGCAGGTCGAATCGGTCGCGCTTGAAGAAAACTTGGCTCTCGTTATAATCGATAGGGCTCCTGGTATAAGAGCACACGTACACGAAAGATTCATAACGAGCTTATGTGGGACGCCTTCGAGCGAAGGGCTCCGTAATGAGCAGTCAAGAACCACGGTGTTTTCTAATAGACAAAACTTAATGAAACCATCAGACAATAAAACTAAGGAAGGTATAGGGGACATCGCTTGTGTGTTTTAACTGTAGGGTAGTAATTATGACATCTTCAACGGGGATCGTGCTTAGAGTTGCGACATGTTCTGGGCCCATGGCAAAGCAGCACATGTGCGCTACGTGCCACGAAAGCGCTGTTGACTTTCTTACGGGCCACCAGCCTGAACGAAACTTTGTGAACTTGTGTGGCTGTATGTGTTATGCGTTTATCTCTGTATATATCATAATCGTCACCCAGCACCTGGAGTAGCATCTCAGGCAAACATCTCCAGCTTTTCATTAAAATGTTTATCTCTCTCTGAATGGAAAGGAATAAAAGTGCATGGAAAATCAACTTCCGCTTGTGGGGACCGAAACCTACAACCTTCTGAGAGACCATTCGGTTGCTCTATCAGAAGCTTGAAGGCTCGGTACCTACCTGCGGCAAGTTGTGCCTAACACAGAAAAGAGTTGTGTCTAACACAGAAAACTTCTGTCGATCAATGCCCCCTCTTTCGTTCACAGTGTTCTCTAGTTTACTCAAGCATGCGTGTAAGCGTAATTGCACAGCGCCCATGCATCTTCATGCAAAGGCAGGGTCTTGAAATCGGACCCGTGTTTTGCGGCAATGCACCGCCGCAACTGAATCACCCTTACGATTCGTGAATGGTCAGGTTACAGACGGGACGTTTGTCGATTTTACGGACTTCGCACCGAGTTTAGTTGCATAGGGGTTAACCACTTCTCCTTGTCAGTGTTCTTTGGTTTCTCCGCGCCCTATCAAGAATTGCGCTATTTGATGATTTATTACGCATACCGTGTTATCAGGCAGACGTTGCGCGGCTTGCTGAAAACGTTCACAAGCCAGTTCGAGGTGCGCCAACGAATCTCTGCGTCCTTATACAAGAGGGTAGCTGCGCATGCGCCCATATGACATTGCTTACATATGCGGATGGCGGCGGGGCATCGAGATGTGGTTGAATGAATGAATGAATGAATGAATGAATGAATGAATGAATGAATGAATGAATGAATGAATGAATGAATGAAATTTTAAGCCCCAACGTTCCAGAAGAAAAAAGGCGGAGCGAAGAAGAAAAGCTAGAACCGTAGCTCTAAAAGTTACGTTGACTTACTCCGGTAATCATGGTTATCTCGTTTTAGCAGTCATGCTCATCAGTAAAATACATCATTAGTGGTTTTCACTTAATGCTTGGCTGAACACCGAGCTATAGCTTGTCACGGATAATTTACGCAGGTTCACTCGTATGTACTGGCCTTAGCAGGAACCTGTGCACGCGTGTGTGCGTGCAAGTGTCTGTGTGTGTGTGTTTGTGCGTCTGTACCCCTTGCATATTTAAAAAAAAACATATTTTTCCGCATATATCATACTTTGCCGAAGCCTGCCACTTTCATCGCATTTCCAACCGTGACGTCACCACTACAGACGAAGCGCACAAAACCTCATTTCATTTTCTGTGTTGGTCTGGTCTTTTATCCCAGATTTTGACAAACGTATACTGCACGTATGAATATAAAACAGACGCGTACTTTCGAAACCGGCGTCACAGCTCGTCTGTCTCTGTCAAGCTTTCATACATAAATTAAAAGACATAATCCGCATCCGTTGCTCCCGTCTTCGATTGTGCACTGTAAAGGTCATCAGTGAAGACAACAGGATGAAGCTGCGATGCGATTCCTTTATTTCTCTCTCTCCCTCTCTTTTTTTACATTGTGTGTACTCGCTTAAAATTTCTATGACAAGCATCGCGGAGCGGTCATTTGTTATTTCCAAAGTTATGCCTAGCTTGTAGATATCCTGCTGTCAAGCACTTCGTACAACGAGCACTCAAGTTTAGTTTTTCGTGCCCCAGGTCTAATTGCAATTCTTACCGTTTGTTTGTTTGTTTGTTGTTTTTTTCTCGCTTGCGGAGATCGCGTTACTCTTATGAGGGAGAGAAAAGCAGAATCGTCCCGGCGGATCCATTACAAGCCGACTTTGTGCCTCGTATAAAGTACACAGTAAAGCCTTCCTCCATTGTCATCAGCTTCCCTAAATCGTTCATTACAGAGGCGGAGACATTTTTTTTTTTTTGGGGGGGGGGAGGGATCAGCCACCTTTTATGGAAGTTCGTGCGTGTATTTTTATGTGTGCGTGTATATATACTCATGGTATATATACTCATGGAAAATTGAAAAATGCCCCGCCACGGTGGTCTAGTGGTTATGGCACTCGACTGCTGACCAGAAGGTCGCGGGATCGAATTTTCGATGGAGGCGAAAATGTTTGAGGCCCGTGTGCTTAGATTTAGGTGCACGTTAAAGAACCCCAGGTGGTCGAAATTTCCGGAGCCCTCCACTACGGCGTCTCTCATAATCATATCGTGGTTTTGGGACGTTAAACCCCAGATATTATTATTATTAAAATTGAAAACCCCACCCCGATATCTTTCAATTTTCCATGTGTATATATACACGCCTTTATCGTCTTCTATCATATTTTATTCCATATATTCCACCACGTGAATACGCAGCAGCCGTTTGGTCTACGCGCGGACAAACCTCCTTGCCCTTTCCTCTCCTCCTCCTCCTTTTTCTGCAGCCTGCGTATGCTCGCACGCAAATTGAAATACACCGAAACCAGGGTGTAAGAAAATCTTACACCGTGACCGAAATATAACTCGTCTGGTTTTTTCACCACTCTAACGAGACTCGTCGCAGACCCACGGGCGAGAAACCAATTTCGTTCTCCGCATGTCGAAGGCAAAGCGAAGCTTTAGAGTATTTTTCTTGCATTTTTTTTATTTATCTCTCACCCTTTCTATGTTTTCGCCCGCCAGATTGCAAAGGCATCGTTTTTTTATTTGGATTTATTGATTTCCATTTTCTTCACATTGACCCGTGCCAGATAACCAGTACCTTCAGCGTAACTGGTAGGTCGATCGAAAGCGAGTAACCGGGACTTTTAACCGAACGTATACCGATACGTGCACTGCCGTGCAATGACACCTTGAACTTCGCCGTTTTTAAAGAAGGAAGCTCTGCGACGAGTCGGGACGATGTTAGGTCGTTGCTGCTTATTGTTGTCCCGACTTCCGGCCTCGCTCGTACCCAGGAGGTTCAATATTGGGTTTACAACTTAGGGACGACAACTATGTTGAGATTGTTACTTGCTACTACACGTGCGGAGTATTTCGACAGCAGCGGAGCGACCTCTTTGAACAAGCTTGTAGAGCTTCAGCTGCATGCACCTAGGGCTGGGCTCGCGTACTTCCTACATACTTTGCAACAAAAAGCGAGAACAAACCTAGAATAAGAACTTTACTTCGAAAAAGAAAAAAGTCGATGAAAAGCTGACTCCGCCTAGGTGTGACGATAGTTGTAATATCTCCAAGTCACTCTCATTCGTCAAAACTTTCTTGAGAACTATTTCTTCTATGTCTCTACTTGACCTATATTTGTTCATCCTTGCCCCAGATTGTTTGATAAGATTAACTGCTAATTGCAACCCTTGCCCTCTTGCAAAGCTGTTACCTCTAGTATTTACGTTAATTATTATTTATACCCATCTTCGAACCGACAGTTAGTTTCTACTTCGAACGAGGTCTTAATTAATTTTTTATTGCTGTAGGACATTTCCAACGGCTCTGAAAGTGATGCTGCTATTCCTAGAGAGAGAGAGAATCGGGATAAAAGAAAAGGCATTGAGGTTAACCAGGATTAACCAGGGTTAAACCTACTGCATGGTAAGCTACCCTGCACTGGGGAAGGGGGTAATGGGAATAAGAGTTAGTCGTCGATATGGTCAGTACTCTAGTCAGTGCTATTCGTGTGCCACTGAGCAAGATGCAGACACCGATAGCTCGAAGCGTGTTGCAACTGCTGTACACCATCACTTTAGTTCTCGAAAGATTTCCCAAGTCCACTGCTTGAAAACACTATAGGAGGACCACCATGGCTTCACCGTCGACAAGATTTCGGGTGCATGGGACGGCGCATACAAGTTGCATAAGGCAACGAATTCACTGCACTAATTTCAGCCACGGGACTGAGTCGCCGTCTGTGATGTCAAGCGCGGAACTGTTGTTACGTCGACTGCAACAGTGACGTTTCTCTCCTGCTGTTCCTATATATACACCAGTCTTGTCTGAACGAGTTACCAATGATCCTCATACCTAGCCTCTTCAGACCCAAGATTTAGAAGTCACATCAGCGTATATACAAAGCAGCGATGGCGTTTGGCAGCCGTTTCAATACAATCTTCTATTCTTTCCATCTTTTGTTGTTAATACGGCAGCATCGCAGTTTTCGCCCAGAATGAGGTATTGGCAAGACGATATCTAAATATATGGGTGGACACAAAATAGATCCTCAGTATAGCTCACAGCGGCACGAGCTACAGAGGTAAAAACTGCAGAATGCCAATCACGAGTGATCTATAACAATGCGAAGACGCGCAGATCAACTGCCGTGAGAGCCGGGTAAGCCACTGACAGTAAGAGACGCACCGTTTTAGAATTTCGAATTGAGAAAATCTATGCACTCGTGGCAGCTACTAAACGACACTTCCAGCTCTTATCAAGCTACCCATAAATAATTAAAAAAAATCTTCCGAATCTCAGCGTAGCTAACGCTGAGGTTCGGGACATCTCGAACGTCCCTACATATGCAATGCCGTTGCTAGAGCACAGAAGCTGGGTTTGGGTACGGGCTAGTTGGTATTTCGTTGCAAACTTGCGTACTGCGCAGACAAAGACGAAAAAGAGTAAGTACGAGAAGGAAGCTCTCGTCTTTGTCGTTCTTTGTTCTTTCGTCTTTGTCTGCGCTGTACGCAAATTTACGCTAGATTACCACCAGGACCATGGCACGAAAACTAAAAAAGTGAAGGAGAAAAAAATATATTGCCCGAGCAGCACTACGCATGATTTCAGCGTGAGGTGGTTAGAGCGCGCTCGCTTCCGGGAACCCAACCGCTGACAGCTCGCTTCTCGGTGTTGGCGCAACGGGATCGAGGCTAGACGGGCTATACCGCTCGTCCTAAAGTTTTCACTGACTGATTTCATGCCACAGAACATTTCTGAGCACGTGGCGCCTGTGCGCGCATTATCTTTGTATGCGTTTCGTTTTACTCCTGTCTCGAGGTTGCTAGATTTATACCCTCGCTCTATACTCCACGATCTTCTCAACGACACGCACCCCGCGTCAGAGGGAGCCGACATCAATTGTGTACGAGTCGGTTTTCCAAAAACGCTCCTCAACGCATTGCTCTGCGCTCGTTCTCTCAATGCTCGCCCATAGACCACGCTGCCGATCGGTCGTGAAAGCGGCGCCGAAGCGTGTGCGAGGCAGCAGTCAAAACCACTGCCGACGTGTCTCATTTCGTGGCGTCGATCGGAGCTGCTCGATTTAGTTCGACCGTGGTGAAACGCGTCGCCGCGTTTTTCCCTCCGATGTCTGTTCTTGACGCGGACATTCCGAAATCGCTGTCTCTGTCTCACTCTCTCATTTTTTTTCGGTTTGTTGTTACTTTATCTCCTATTTTTTTTATCGTTGCTTCGATTCTGCGTTGTCACAGAATTCGAGGAACTTATAGCGGGCGGATTATGCCAACTCGACAACTCTTTTTCAGATGCCGCTCTTGTGAGCGCGGAAGCCTATCGCGGCATTCTGAGCAACGCTGCGAGTAAACATTGGCGAATTAACCTTACTAAACCGTCCTCCACGCCGAACGATACAATTGTGCGTAACTAAGCTTGGTCTCGTGAGGATGTCACGAAATGATACGCACAGCACACATTTTATGTTATTTTTAACGAGAGAATGTGAATTAGGTATACACACACGTTTCGAAACAGTAAGATCCGTACGCGCCTGTTCTTCCTAGATGTTTTGCTTCTTAAGCGCACACATCAAGGAGCACGGACGCTTTGCTGTCTTCGCTGACTCAACAGTCATCTCCGAGTGGTAGTAAAAAAAACATAACATAAAAGAAGTGTTTCTTTTCTTCTCTTTTTCTTTCATCCCAACTCTCACGCTTCATAAACTTTTGCCTTTCTGCGCGTGACGAAGGTCCTTTTTAGCCCTTGTACGTTCATTTTGGCTTCTTTGCTTCCCAATGGTTCGAAGCCCACCGACATGCATGCCGAGTGACGCAATCACTACGGCAATCCGTCGTTTTATATCCGGAGGAGCTGTTATTCCGCCGCATATAAAGAGGCGCGAATGAGGCAATCGCTTGACGAAAGCATAAATTCCAGATTTCTCGACGACTGGAGGCTTCAGCCGATCTGCACGGTGGCTTCGAATTCTTCAGCGCCACACTTTATACTCGGTCCTCACATCAGCATCTCTGTCTTTCTCTCTCTCTCTCTCTCTCTCTCTCTCTCGCTCGCTCACTAGAGGCCGAGTCTTACATTTACGGCCTCTCATCGAACCTTTCGCAATGAAACGCGAAAGCGCTCTGCTTAGCTTATGTGTAAAATTACGCAACACTCGCAACTGGGTGTATACGCAGCAGGCGCTGAGCATCTTGTAGTGACGTACGCAATGACGTAACAATGCTTCTCCACGGCGCGCTGCAGTATGTCGATGATCCGGCCCCCAGAAAGTTATGCGCCACGGCCTTTCGCAGGATGTCTGCTGATTTAATGTCACGCACTAAAACACCTTCACGAAGACAAGCGAACAATTCGAAAATGCTGCAGCACTTGGTGCCTTCGTACGCGACAGGACGACCCGAACGCCACAAAAGAGGCACCGTTGTCTAAGTACACTCCGTATTGTATTGTCAGGGTTTTACATCCCAAAACCACGAAACCCACGGTATGATTATGAGAGACGGCCGTAGCGGAGGGCTCCAGGAATTTAGACCAACTGAGGTTCCTTAACGTCAACCTAAACCTAAGCACACGGGCCTCTAGCATTTTGCCTCCATCGAAAAGCGGCGGCCGCCGCCGGGATTCGATCCAGCAACTTTCGGGTCAGCAGTCGAGAACCATAGCCACTAGACCAAGGCGGCTGTTTAAGTATATACTCCGGATGCCCCGAACTAATTTTGACCCGTTCAGTTTCATAATTACGCGGCGAAATTTCAGCGCATGAGCACTTTCGCGCTTTGTTCCGATCAGCATACACCCTCGGAGTCCAGGAATCGAACTCAGAACCTCCTGTCTAGTGGGCTAGCCTCAGTACGTTTATCTTCTTCTCACTCTCTCACTCTTTCTTCATCTCTCGCCTGTATGTGGCACCTTAGTATTCCTTCGATAAGACCACTTCAACTTTCGTTCCGTTTATCTAGGATCAGACAGCGGACCAGGAAAACCCCAAATTCACCTCGTATATATCGATGAAAAATAAAAATCACAGCGTCGTTTATGCACTGGTTTAAAGGCAAAAGCCATCTTCTTTTTCTTCTCCGTCGATGTATTGGTCCTCTCCCGCTCCGTCCCCGCCCCCCTCCGAAAGTTTTCTTCACCTACCGTGGTTTCGCACTGCATGCCTCCCTTTGACCAAGCAATGATGTCGTGTAATGACGTCATAACATTACGTTCCGTTATGTGACGTCTTGGTCACGGCACGAATTTCGGCCAATGTGACGTCTTCAAGTGATGATAATTTATTGCATCACTCAAGATGACGCCGACGGTCAACTTTCGCGTTTGATGACGCATCCAAGGCTTTTGCCATAATATATACTTTAGAAATATACTGCATCTACGGTTAAGAAACAAAAACAAATATAAGCAGCGCGTGTTTGAGAATCTCTTATACTTACGCCCGTTGACGAAAATGCGACACAAGAAAAACTGCGAAGCAAGACCATCGCCATAGATCGAACGTTCGCATCAACTTCGAAAATCCTTTGTGTAAGCAATCTATATTTGACATCCCTTTCATCTCGCTACATATATACGTTATTGGATCCCACGAGCGGAATAACCTACGTAACGTGAAGCAGCCAAACTGCACACTATCGGTGGTGCCGGGGCCACCAACACAAACAAGTTTTCTATGCTCAACACACACCTCTACGACCGCTACAGCTTCGGCTTATTCATAGATATTTCCCGGTTTTCATAAGCTTCTCACGATTGAGGCATCTTATTTTTATTCCCTGTTCTTGCCAAAACTTAGAAATAAGATCCCAGGAGCTTTGAACTTTACGGGGTCGTTCACTGATCCGCTCAATTCATGCTTTATCCTGGTGCACGACATTCCAACGTCCTTATACACACCTTTCTCGTTGAACGGGGAGACCCTGTATTTACGCGATATATCGGCTACGCCACCTCTGAAGTCACCTGGAGAAATGCAGATTATTTCTTTCTTTTTTTCTCTCTACCTAAAGGATGAAAAAGAAAAAAAAAAAAACGCTCGAACGCTTTAAACTCCGTATCAGAGCCGGCACACACTGTTGACTTATACGAACACATTTCATCAGACCTTATTTAATAAATATGTTTCCTTATACGTTTATCACTGCCGCTAGGTTGGTTGTGCGGAGCTTTGAAGACGGAACGAAACGTTGGGAAAGAAAGAAAGAAAGAAAGAAAGAAAGAAAGAAAGAAAGAAAGAAAGAAAGAAAGAAAGAAAGAAAGAAAGAAAGAAAGAAAGAAAGAAAGAAAGAAAGAAAGAAAGAAAGAAAGAAAGAAAGAAAGAAAGAAAGAAAGAAAGAAAGAAAGAAAGAAAGAAAGGATGAACTTCAGGACGATTTGATCTCTGACCTAAAAAGCTAAGGCCACAAAAACAGACAAAACATTGAAATGTTGTCACGCATAGGTTAGCTCATAGATGGCTTTGGAACATGTATTTATGAAAGAATTTCACGGATATAACTAACTAACTAACTAACTAACTAACTAACTAACTAACTAACTAACTAACTAACTAACTAACTAACTAACTAACTAACTAACTAACTAACTAACTAACTAACTAACTAACTAACTAACTAACTAACTAACTAACTAACTAACTAACTGACTAACTAACTAACTAAATAGATCAAATAATTAATTAAAATAAATAAATAAATAACTAAACTGACTGCGGCTTGATGTCAATTCTACTACTTCCTCTCAGCAAACCTCCCCGAACCGGCGTTCGGAATAAGTCTCCACGGCATTTCCTGCAGTATATTGCTCTATGCTCGCTCAAGCCTAATGCCTTTTTCTAGACATTAATGATGACGTTTGATTTATCGTGCCGCCATAAATTCGAACGACTTCTTACACACCGCGAGCTGTGCACCCAGCGGGCTTTGGACGGTTAACCGGAAGCGCTTCGCATTTACTTCCGGTACGCGTGCAAATAGCGCACGAGTCTGAAGTATTAAAGAAGAGAGGCGCGTTCACTGAGGGTCGGGCCAAAAGATTGCCAAACATACACGAAGCGACCTCTGGCATGAAAGAAAGTCGTAAGAGATAAAACGTGGTAGCCTGAACAACACAAAGATAGAGAAAAGAAAAAAAGAAACGTGAGAAAATTTGGGGATTTTTCTGTTTACGCCACGCTCTCGATAAATATATTTATACGGAATAGGAAAACAGTGGCACGATGTTTCCGGGCGCTCTCACCACGTAACGCTCCTGCAAACATCGGTCCAATGTTGAAGGAAACGAAGACATCACTTATTCGATTCCACGCATTAGGTAGAGAGCACTCGCTTCCCCGTTTCTCTGCGCCGACATTTCCGTTCATTTATTGATGCCTCACCTGGAAATCAGAGCAAGCGCGGTTCCTTTCGTAGAGCAACGCATGGCGTGTTACTGTTTTTTCGCTCTCTGCCACGCACTATGCCGCAAATGGCGTATCCTTGCCCGATGTTACTTGCTCTTACACGAGGATCCTGTATGCATATGACTCTCATGTCTCTCACTTAATGTCCTCGGAAACCTATAGAGTAATCGATATTAATCAACCGTCACTATAAATTGTTTTGTCAGCGTCTTCGTAATTGGTCGCATACGGATCTGAGAGGATGCGGTTCTCTTCTTTAAAGAGGTTCAGCGAGACCTTCCCGAAATTGAAAAATGTGGCTGCAATCACTTGATGCAAGGAAGGAAACAGGTTGACCAAGCTGCTGCTATTTCGCATGCAAAGCACTGTATTGGAATAGTTTGTCTTGTATATGGATGTTAATAAACAAAAGCCCATTAGGCAGAGCACGGCCACAAAAACAGTGCAAACAGGCGCTTTGACTACTAACTTCGAACTAGAACGTCGGTGCGTGCGTGCGTGCGTGCGTGCGTGCATTGTCTACTGCGTTGATTCGATGGTCTAAAGTAGTGTGCGTCAAGCTTTCTGTTTTCAGAGGCGACCGTCATTCATTTTGCCGGAACATTCCAGTTTTCGTAAGAGACACTCATTTGTGAGGTGTTTCGTGAGGTGTGTTGGCGGTATTACAAGTGAGGCCTCCTAGCAGCTTCCGGTATCCACACGCTTTCTAGCGGGTCTGAAGGAGGAAAGAAGGGAGGAAGAGAAACCAGAAACAATTCCTCAGTGCTAGCAAGCCTGCCCTTTGTAAAGAGTTAGTTTGAAAGCCTTTCTTTGTGCTTCATGGGACTCTAGGACATCGAGCTTATGCAGCATCAACCGGCCAGCGTGAGCGGCATTACTATTATGCCTCGGATCGCATTTGCCGCGGATACTTCTCCTTGAACACCGCTGTTTTCTGGTATCGGCTCTACACAGGGCAACTGACGTCAATTCTATTGACTTCGCCTGTTATTGGATAGCATTGTTTCTTGGGGAGCACGAGGCTGCCAGCAACGCTGCACTACGTTCCCCAAGAAACTACGAGTAAGGAGGTTCTCGCAGTGCTGTAGTGGCTCGAAAAAAAAAAAAAAGAAAGTTAACCGAAAGAGACAAATAGCGTACAAAAATTTCAAAGACAGAATGTCGATCTGACTTCAGATAAACAGAAAGAAAATAGTCGATCGGAAAGACAGGGAGAAAAGCCACAACAAAATATAAAACATGGGATGCCGACTGACGAATAGAAATAATGGAAAGAAAAACGTCTTTCCAGTACGCGCTTCGCTTTGTTCTTAGAATAGGAGAGAACTGCTGTTGACATTGATACACTAGGAGCAAGCTCTGCACGTAGCTAAGGAAAAGTTTCATCGAGGGTCCTGGTCACGCCACGCTGGCCTTTGTTTGACAGAAAGATAAACAGTCTGTGCCACATGAGCCGGTCTTTTTGATGTCAGTCGTAAGTGTGTTGAGCCTGTGTGAACAGTAGCACTGAATAGAACAACAAATCAGGCAAAAGTATAAACAGGCCACCCCCCCCCCCCCCTAGTCACCTAAGAAGGGGGAGGGCGCAATGTCTGCCCCGAACTGTGACTTAATAGGGAGCGCGGGGGGGGGGGGGGGCGACGCTGCGATGAACCTTCGCCCACCCTGAAGGGGAACCCTGCGCAAGCCCATGCACGTATGCATACGGGCGCGCGTTCTCACCACTAGCGCGTCCGTTGCGTTGAAGTTTTATCTTCACCTATATCACCCCGTAGTTCAGCGCAAACTTGCGGACGACTGCGTAATTAAAGCATCATCCAAGAGAGGCTTATACGTTTCGCCGCGGGGTGAAAAGTTTATCCAACGGCACACGGACAGCGGGGCACGTGTTCTTCCGCGTGCGTAGGAAACACTCTAATCCCACTTTGTAGGCATAATATAATATATAATTTTTGGGATTTTACGTCCCGAAACCACGATATTATGAGGAACGCCGTAGTAGAGGGCTCCGGAAATTTCGACTACCTGGTGTTCTTTAGCGCGCACTTAAATCTAAGCACACGGGCCTCTAGCATTTCGCCTCCATGGAAATGCAGCCGCCGCGGCAGGGAGTCAATAACGCGGCCTTCGGGTCAGTAGGCGAGCGCCATAAACACTAGGCAACCGTGTCGGTGACTTAGTAGGCATGTAAAGAAGAAGGTAAAAAAAGGATGCGAAATAAACTTAATCCGTAGTTCACGAGTATTCAGCCTGAAAACTCTCTCACTCTGCTGAATCTTCTAGTTAAGTGCGACGAATATGCTCAAACGGGTTCAGCGCCTTTACCCACGAACGGTAATCGCGTCTCAAGTGGATCTTGGCAGCTGGGATTTATGAGAAGTCTTGAGCTATACGACAGATATGAAGCCGTCCTTGCATTAAAGCCTAAGTTCGCCTGGGGACGAGGTTAAAGGGCTCCTAGACCGCATCTGATAATTTTTTTTAACATTTCAAGTAAACGCGCGCATCGATTTCAGAATGACGTCACAATCCACAACGCCAAACGCGGCAGCGCTCCGAGCCGCGGGCGACCCACAAATCCCGAGAAGCGTTCCCTTATCCTTTCCGGGCCTTTCGGTAATCCTCAGATGCCTCAGCGTTCGCCGTGACGTCAACATTGTCGTCTGCTCATGTCATCCACAAAAAGAACCTGTTTGTCTGCTCGCAGGTACGCGCGCTCGCCGCTCTTCCTCCTCGCACGGCGAGGAGGAGAGACGAGCCGACGAACGGAGCTTAGCGAAGGAAAGAGCGAAGCGAGAGAGGGCCCCTTTTGGATCATCAAATGCGTGTAACTCCGCTATAACGGCAGCGTTTCGAAAAATTGACACGTCTGCGTGTTCGTTGCAGACTCGTGCACGACTGCAATAACACAACAAAATTTCGACCTCCGAGTGGTTTAGGGGCACTTAACACTTGCATGACTTGTAGCAACGTTTGAAGCGGGATGCGAAAACCACCGAATTATGGTTCAGCTTTGGTTCTTGGTATTGAGTTTCGTGCATCGCGCGTCTTCCGTGAGCACCGACGATTGCATATGTATGTCGGAGGACACAGTCAGAAGTACACATAAGCCACGTCACGGACACATTGGAGATTGCGCTGTTCTTATGAACGCGCTGTTCCTTATTGCATTAAGCGAACTCATAGCCGGTCTTCAGCCAATCGCTGAAGTCAGCTGCTCTCATTTCGCTCTTTCTCTGAACTCTCTACTTTTCTTTCGGTATATAACTTGCGCGGCAAGTTACCCTAAGTACTAAATCTGCTTTCACGTCTTCCTAATGGCCTCGCTGAAGGCCGTCCGAGAAAACCCACTCTGACTCGATTTGTCTCTATAGCGAAAATTTATCACGATGTCGGAAAAGGAAAGGCGAACTGCGTAAAAGAAAAACAGAGAGAAAAGAACACACACCCACAGAAACGTATTTCGTGAATAATCTTCGTATCCGAAACAGCTGTCTGAAAGTGACAATTTCATAGTGAAAAGCGCTGTTCAGGCGTCACGGCGCACCGGTGATATACGCAATCGTTACATCAAAGTCGTGCATCGAACGCTGCACCGCCACGGCAGCCATGACGACTTAATTGAGAGAATAATATAACGTTTAACAGCGGACCTGTTCAAGCTTGGCAAAAGTCCGCATGGCATCAGCATATACTCGGCCCGGGTATGCGCCAAAGAAATTGTGCAAGCCTCGCTACGGAGTACGGCATGTGCGAAGGAATGCGAAGACAGTGGAGGGAGAGAGTGGAGCGAAGGAGAGCGAGGGTGAGCGGTGGGGAAGGAGCGTGGAGCCTGACGTGGGAGAGAGCAGAACCTAGTAAAACTAAGGTCCCTCTATTTAGAGGGACCTTAAGCAAAACGGGGAGTGCCGAGACAAGCAGCCGGTAAGGTGGAAGGAGGCGAGCGTTAATCGAAAAGGCTATGGGAAGAGGCTGTGGGACCAAGCAAGTGTTTGCGAAGTTTTGCGTTACGTGGACTTCGAAGTTACACAGTAAAAAAAAAAAAAAAACTCTGCTTGTCGGCGAAGCGGAGAAGAGGAAGGAAAAGAGAAGAGAATTGGAGAGGAGAAGAAATAAATAAAACGGAATAAAATTTCTTGGCGAAATTCAAACCCTGGCACCCATGGCCCGAAGGCGAGCGTCGTAACTGCTTGGCCATCCAGGCGCGCTAGCAGAAGGAGCATTTGTGGGAACCATATGATTGAGTTGCTATGAGCTGCGGGAGAAGCAGAAAAAGAAACAAAGAAAGAAGGAAGGAGAGAAAGAAAGAAATAGAGGGAGATAAAAAGAAAGAGAAAGAAAGAGAAAGAGAACTAGAGAGAGAAAGACGCTCACCTTGGCTTTCCTATAGGCTCAACTCGTCTTTCCTAAGCCTAAGTGGCCCTCTCTATGGTCATGTGGCTATATCTAGGCCTAACTGGCTATCTCTAGGCTAGGCTTGGCTGGTATGCTAAGGAAGGCCGCCCGGCTCAGCTGTTCCTTGAGACTGGTCACAACCAGTGCGAAGCTGCCCATTTTTTTTTTTTTTTTACTGCGGTATATTATGACTGATAAACCTGTAACTATCGATTATGTTCGTCGTCGTGGCGCTGGAATCATTCATCGATAAATTTTCTTTCTTTTTTCAGAATTTTTTTATTCAGAGGATACGTACAGTCGGCGTAAAAAGTTTTGAGACCAATAGGTCTGACAAAACGTTGGATTTGTTATTAGATTCGCCAGTGTGCTCGGTCTAACTGCACAGTACATGTTGTTAGCGCGTTTTAAAACCTGCCGGAAATCTAAATTCAAGGCTATACAAGCAGAGGAAATATTCAGCTTTTTCTTTTTCTGTGTGTTGTGGTCCTTAAACTTCTTACCCTGACTGTACATCAATAACAGGAGCAGGCTGAACGTCTAAATAAAAATGTAAGGTATAATCAGTTAACTTTTTCACACTCTAAAAGGTATTATCACGTAGTATTATCAAAAGGTCTTATCACGTATCACGCAATATAAATATGCAGGCAGTGAATCATCATTTTTCTTCTTTCCAGGTCTGCTTTGAAATGTAAAACAATATAAAAAATCACGGCTAAACACGAACAATTGGCTACACGCAATTATTTATTGCTTGCCTTCAAATTACTGTGGTCAGGCGGTGAAAATATTGTAGCGGATGTAAGCAATAAAGAAAGAATACTAATGCAGCAAAAAGAGGGTTAGAAATGCTCTTACGCTTTCTTGGATGGCGGAATATGCTGCGACGTTTCATCAATAACAGAAAATCGAAGCAAGCTGACCAGAAATAGCAATCCTTTCTGTGGAATTCTGTGAAAATATAACGATGCTCGTTATTTTTTTCCTTATTGACGCTATTATTGCAAAAATTACTGTTATTATTACAGCGAGCGGCAGCGCGAAAATGAAGCCAACGCATTCAAATGGTCCTCATTACGTATTCCTCGCGTGGCCAAATTACCATAGACCTCGCATCGCCTTTCGGTCAACTGAAGGAAAACACCTCGCACAGGCGTCTTCCATTATTGCCTGGCTCTGGCCAAAAAAAAAAAAAAAAAACAGGTTATGGCTCGGAGTATTTATTCTCAGGAAGACCTGCAACGGGGAAGCTCATCTTTCCTATACATCAGCTGCGCGCATATTGAACACCCCATAAAGCACGTTCGACGCCCAAATGGCGAGGACGTCGTAAAATGAAACCGCTAGCCGCTGCCGGCACATCGTGCTGACCGTAACGCGTAATCATTCCTCGGCGAAGACTTTTGCGCCATGCTTTCTTGCCTTTTAGGAGTGGAATACTTGTCTGTTTTGTTAGGCCCCACCTTTATCTCTTTGTGGTTTTCTCGTCTTCAATCCTGTCTTGTTGCTTTTACTCAGGCCATAAGATTGTCCTGTGGATTCTTTGTCGTATGGCCGGTTTACGGCTCTGATGCAACCACTATTGGCCGGGGGGCGGGAGGGAGGGGTACAGTGCGACAGAAGACACCCCCCACCCCTCCTGATAAGCTTAGCCGCCATTATCGTCAAAAATTTGCATTGTCATAACCCTGAAGTTTAAACAATTACGGGGCAGCTCCGCCTGAGTATATGTATGGAGCAGACATGGCGCCCCCCTAATGTAATCGAGGGGGGGGGGGGGGCTCCTACGCGCAAGCGTATGTCCATCACCAAGAACTACCGGAGATTTGGGGTCCGAAGCGTGCAATAGGTACTTGCTTACCGGCCGAACACTTCCTTCTTTTGTATGGTATTTTGCCTAACGCGAGGGTAAGTGTGATTTCCAAACGAGAGAGCTTGAAACAGCACGTATAGTGGGTATCTATGAAGAGCTGAAACATGGCGTCGAAGCGTCGGCCATCGTTCAGAGTACGTTTGCAATGATGAAAAACTGCTGCGACTACTATCCGAAATCGCTATAACAAACAATGATAAACACCAGCATCAAACTTCCTAGACGGTGATACGTCGGCGATTGCACGGGTCTAGCTTACTTTTGCAAGTCGCTTTCTAATTATGTTGGGGTTTATCGTCCCAAAACCACGATATGATTATGAGAGTCGCAGTAGTTGAGGGCTCCGGAAACTTAGGCCGCCTGGGGTTCTTTAACGTGCACCTAAATGTAAGTACACGGGCCTCAAACATTTTCGCCTCCATCGAAAATGCGGCCGCCGCGGCTGGGATTCGATCCCGCGACCTGCGGCTCAGCAGTCAAGTACCATAAGCACTAGACCACCGTGGCGTGTGCAAGTCGCTTTCTAAACCACGCCCTCCTCTGTTGTGCAGTTCAGTGGTACGACAACGGCAATGATTAGCGACTTGGAGTAGATGGCACGTAGTACGCGTAGTGATAATTCCAATTGATGAAATAATCAAGAAATTACATATATGCCGCAGTGAGATACAAGAACAAGTTATTCAACGATATAATCGATAGGCAAACAAACAGCAGCAGATCGAGTCGCCCGCAATAAAACCTATAGTACTGAGCGAAAACTGCAACGATGCCTTGCATATTGCATAGGGGAGCGCGGATTTGGTTAGGAAGAAAGACCACACGACAGAAAAGACGCGCTCACTTGCAACTCACGAGAGTAAGTGTGATCAGTTGCAAGTGAGCGTCTTTTCTGTCGTGCGGTCTCTCTTCCTAACCAAATCCGCGCTCCCCTATGCAAGATGTCGAGCCAACTAGCCCAACAGCTGTCGCTTGTCATACAAATGCCTCAAAAAAATGCTTTCCTACAAAGCCTCAAGACCGAACAAGCAAATCGTCTCTTACTGGTAGACAAAGGGCCCCATCACAGGTTGTGGTACACTATAATTTCATTCCACAAAGTGCTTACGTCGAAAAGCACATTCTGTGCCGTCTTGAGTAGCGCATGCGTTTGATTGGAAATGGTGGTTTTAACAGTTTCCTTGCGACAGTCGGAACATTTAATCGACAAAAATCTACGCCCTGTGCTAACAATAAGCGCGCGTTATCTGATTAGCTACACCGGAGCGGATTATATCTAGATGAAAAGGCTGAACTCGATCGCCATGCGTTAGTGTCAAAAATAATTAATTACTCGGGAAGAATTACAGATAGCACGATAAAACGAAGTGCACGCTTCAGACACACCTGCGTCATATACGATATCTAGATAACGCATCCCCAAAAGGACTGGAAGTAGAAGCTCTACCGAAAGAAAGAAGCACATCCGATACACATGAATCAGAAAGAAAGGAATAGTTTTGCTCGGCGATATAGGTGCCGACCGCAGTTATTGCATTCCATCGGCCGGTCGCCAGAAGCAGTTCAAGTGAAGAGCAGTTTCGGGGCTTATAGCATTGGGTGTCTTCACCATTCTTTGTTTTTTTTTTCTATTTCATTCCTTACTTCGTCTCGGGGAAGCTCTCGCACAGTTACTATCCGACAATGTCGTAAAACACATCAAGGGAAAGAAAAGAAGAAAAAAACAACATCGCAGTATGTACTCTCGGAATCCTTGTATCTCCGTCCAGGAAATGAGATCGGTGTTACAGTCCCCCTAGTTCCTTCCGCTTTGTATTATTGGTTGTGTATTCTTCCTCGCTCTCTTTCTTTTATCTGTCGCGTTCAGCTGTGGGCTCACTACCACATCGGCTTTATTCCTCCGCACGACCTTCGAGACAGGGCAACTGTTGAGTCAGTCCCTCCAAGAATCTCGCGCTAAGCTTGCAGCGAATGAGTTTTCTTGCGCGACAACTGAGGTTGTTGATCTCACTAGCCACCGGAACGACACGCTTGCCTACCAGTCTCAGGATCGATTAGGCGAGGCTCGCGATCACTTGCGTCATCGAAGATGACCCTCTGGCTTACACACACTGCAACTGATGCGGGGGCACAACACCGGCGCAAAAAACTGCCAATGTTCTTGCCCTACTGGCTAAAAGATTGTCATTCGCTTGTCATTCACATATTGAGGCAAGAGGAGTGAGTCTATGCGCAAACTTATCCCTTGACGATTTGTGCCCGCTTCACCGATGTTTTGAAGTAAATGGAAGAAGAGAAAATCGATGCACTCGCTCTTGCGATGCCACAGTTACTCCTCTCTATGCACTACGGGACAACAAAAACCTAAAAAGAGCAGGGCGAAACCCCATCATTTCGGAAGCTCTACAGCAATAGTACCACGCACACCGCGGCACGAAACGAAAGACAAAAAAAAAAAAAAGGCTATTGCGTACTCTACAAACTGGTTCACTGTCTGCTCAGCTTCATGTAAATAAGAAAGTTTTTGTTAAACATGCCAGCCTGCCGACGATCTAAATTATCCATTATCCACTCGCTAGGGCACTCACAGGCGTATCTGCGTGTGCACGCACACACAGGCACACACACACGCGCGCCTGTGTGTGCGTACATACATACATACATACATACATACATACATACATACATACATACATACATACATACATACATACATACATACATACATACATACATACATACATACATACATACATACATACATACATACATACACGCGCGCGCATGAAGTAAAGATACGCCCACGTCCACTCAGCGACGTAACAATGCAGGCTGATTATTATAATTCAACAAGCGCCTCAGCAAAACCCAGGAGAGCGTGGAAAAAGGCGTGGCAACACTGCACCATCATATGCGGTCAATGGACAGACACGCACACTCCATTTATATTATATACGCCCAAAAAGAATTCTACGATCACAAAAGGATCATATACTTGGCCGGCAATCTGGCAGCTGTTGCAAGAAATATGAACCGCTTCTCTTGCGCACCCAGCCTGTGCTTTGATTATCGGCGCGATGTAAGGTCCTTCAGTGGGGCCTGCGAGTCGTTTTGCAGCGGACGGTGGACGTCACGTTAAAGGACGGCGTAAATATGTGTCGGGGTCATTCATCACATCGAAAACCAACGCAGTGTTGGGGCTCCTCGATATCGGCAGTGGTACGCAACAGCGATGTGATTAAATATCTTCCGGACGCCCACACGCTCTGATGTTTCCTATACTACCAGTATATCGCTTTTTTTCGCCTCTGACCTTCATTCGCAGGGGCAATATCTCAGTGCCGTTACAGGTGCCTTACGTAGAAAGGAATGATGTGTCGCGTTGTTTACGTCGGTGGCAAAATTTATGATCGCACTTGATCTTTGAGGGCGCAATATGATATGGAATACACGATACGAAGGCACTTCGAGATGTATTGTTGCTGGTTCTCACCCTTCGCTTCGAAATGTTCTGTTCGAGAGAAAGGAAGATTGGGCGAGTTGGTTCGGCTGTGTGTCTGTGTGCGAAAATTCGGGAAGCTGGACGGGAGGGGAAGGGGGGGGGGTCAAACTTCATCCATCCAAGTTTACTTAGGCGACGGTGCTCCTCATTGCCTGAAGATCAGTGACACACACACACACACACAAACACTGTGTGTGCGTGGGTAGGACATCCTCCTCAAGCAAAAGAAGACTTGGCAAAGAGAGAGAGAGTGCGTGTGTGTGTGTGTGTGTGTGTGTGTGCGTGCGCGCGCGTGTGTGTGTGCGTGTGCGTGCGTGTGTGTGTGTGTGTGTGTGTGTGTGTGTGTGTGTGTGTGTGTGTGTGTGTGTGTGTGTGTGTGTGTGTGTGTGTGTGTGTGTGTGTGTGTGTGTGAGAGAGAGAGACGTGCATTGGTGTAAGTAGCTTGAAGTCATTCATAAACCTGTAAAATCTTGCGCTTAATTCCTAGAAATATTTGCACACTTTTCATTATTTTCTGACACAATGCTGTTCCGTTGAATAGAATCACTTCCTGACGCCCTGACCTAGTTTTTAGTATGTTATATGTTTTGTTGTTTAGTTGCGTATGCAAAGAACTTCTCTTGTAATGTTCTACTTACGGTTGATATATCATCACGTGCAATATAATCATTTATTATAACGCGTCACGACTGCCCAAAGCCTTCTCACATAACCATGTGACGATCACAAATTTTTATCATCTCATACAGCGCACTTACAATTGAGTACGTAAAGCCTTGCGGCATCGATTCCTGTCTTTGTTTGTTTGTTTGTTTGTTTAGTTCCTTATGCAAAGTGTCATCTTGCTCAATTCATTAAAGTGTTCGCACTGTGTAATGCCTTTCGGGCGTTTAGGGACCCTGAGCAAATCAATAAACGCGACTGATCTTCGCTATACCCTTTAGGCACATACACACACGCCTCGGCTAGCTTTGCGAGCTGCGCCAACTCGTCTCAACCCCTGATTACCGCCGCGACTACGACAAATGACGAGGGACGCAATTACGTCCTGGCTCAGCTCCTCGAGCACTCAGCCACGTGGATGTGTTACCCAGTTTGCGAGCGCACTCAGCACATGTTTACTCACACTGAAGGAAACGGCGAAGTCCTCGAGGCTAACGTAATTAACGCTTCGCCGGGCGTCGTAGAACACCCTGTTTTCCCGCGTGACCCCGGGTGGAATTCGCATTGTCGCGGGAATACTCTTGAACGTCGTTACTTTGCGGTCAAACGAAGGGCCGCGTCGTTTTCGAGACTCGTAGTTGACTCTAGCACTCGCCCAGCACGCATACTACAAGTAACGCTGCCTAAACAATTAACAAGGCGAGCGAACAAATGGGCAACGCTGCAGGCTCTTAGATGAACAGGCTAGGGAACCACGAGCTCCGCTTTCAGCGGAGGGTTTGATGATGTGGCTGCAGCGCCTGGAATCTTGTGTTCATACGAAATGTAATACTCCGAGTCATTACTTAATTCGTAACAGTCTGCGATAATGACGCGAGAGCGGCGTTCTATTTCCTGCCTCCTGACATACGTTTCCTACGGGAAACGAACTTCGCGACTCCTATTCCCGCTTACGGCGCAAGACCCAAACAATGAAAGAAGTTTGGCGACGCAACTCCGCACCAATGACGCAAGCCTGCAGTGTCGCGTTGGTCGTGTTGTTTGGTAAAACAGTAATTACAGACTCGGCGTTGACCAATAACATCATAGTTTAGTCGAGAAGAAGCATCGGGACCTTGGGTCTGCGCGTGTAGTAAAAACAGAGGCGTAAACTGCGTATTACGCTGTGCATACTGCAATGACTTTTTAGTCAGAGACCATACTGTCGTTCTAGATCTGCAGGGCATCGATCTCTGAACAAAACGGATGTGCAACCGTCAAAGCGATTTGAGCCTTCTCGAAGTTCTCTGTCTTGCGACCCCGATTGCGTATGACAACTGCAGAAGCCAGTCTACCATATCCTTTTTCCTTATAACTGTTTCTGGCTTTATTTCAAGCATTCCAGAAGTAGTCTAGAAACTTGCATTGTTCTTTTTCTTATTTCGGTGCGAAATATTAGCAAAGGCAAAAACGCTAAATAAGTGCAAGCCACGATGTTGACGTGCTCGAGCGATCCCAATGCCAGGCAGGCATGCACTCGCATTAGTGTTCGTGTGTGACTCTACGCGTGGCAAGCCAACATTTAGCAAAACTTCCTTAGAGACTAGTTGGTTCATGCTGAACTATTGACGCGATCCCTTCTTTAAGCTTGCGTAGCACGTCAATAAAGAACATTTAGGTATCTCCGACCACGGCCGCTATCAGGCAGGCGTGCCTTGTAGGAAACCTCAGCACGGAGAAGCAAAGCATCACCGCCAAGTCTCCCTCCTCGCATTCGACCGAGTGAAACGCCCTTGACGCTTCCGCGCTTCCCGTGTGCACATCCACCACGCGTACACGGCAGCATGCCTTACTGACTGCGCTCGCAGACGGCGTGGCGACAGACGGGCAGCTGTCTTCGCCCCTTCGTCGTCGTCGATGCGTTCAGCGAACGATTCCTATCGTCCTCCTCAACACGCGATCGATCGTGTGCTCCTTCAGCTTTTTTACGCATACGTATACGCAAGAATGCATGCGCGGCGTGTGTTTCCTCGTGATCACCCACATACTCAACCCCTCTGCCGCCCTTTTAAATGATCAGCATCCGTGACCCATATATTTTAAGAATGCCTTGTTAACGAATTAATTCGTTAACGAGGCATTCTTAAGTCTCCGGAACGCGTAAAATACCGGGAATTAAATAATCATTTGACACTGGGAGTGTTAACCTGAGCCACCCGTGGCTATAACGGCGAATGTAAAACCACGGGCGCTCCATGGTAAAACAGTCTTTTTGCCATGCGCCGTGCGGCGTCATATAGCCGCCTCGGTGACTCAGTGGTTAGGTGCTCGCCTGCTCACATGAAAGACGTGGGTTCGATACAGGCGGCGGCGATCCCATATCGATGGAGGCGAAATGCAAGAGGCACGTGTACTGCGCGACGCCAGTGTACGTTAAAGAAACCTCGGTGTTCGAAATTGTTTGGAGAATTCCACTACGGCGTCTCTCCCACATATCAAGCGCTCTGGCACCCTAAACTCCATAAACAAACAACTAGACGGCGTCATGTAGCTAGCCTATCAGTCTGCCCTTCTTGAACTCTGTCACACACCACGTGATGAGTTTTGTCGCAGATGGCAAGCTCGTTGCTTGAAGTCGTGAAGACGAAAGCGAGAACAGCACTCTGCCTTTCTTACTATTTGCTTCTTCTTTTTTCATTTGTCTGTGTGAGACGGCAAATGCAAATAGCACGCCAATATAAGAACAGCTTGACGGCCTACAGATCCAAAGTTTCGATTGGGCCCGTCTCAGGAAAACTCTTCCTTTTCACTTTTCTACGACAAGTCGATCAAGTACCGTCACGTGCACCAAATGTCCGTCTCTGGGCAGATTGTTCGAAACGATGCGCTCGAACTTCCGTCGTCTCGCAGCAAATTGCTGAGAGCGTATGGCCGCGATGGCGTTACTTGCGACAATATGGGACACAATACCCTGACTTTTCGGGTGACTCGTTGGGAAGTGTCTTCATTTCACCGGTTCCAACGAAAAGTTGCAAACGTCTTCTTTATGTTTTTTTTTTCTGTAGTACTTCCATAAGAACCAGACCTTGTTTTTCCTAATCTTGCTTTACTTTTCATGTCCTTCTCTGTTGACGTACCTAGTAATGTCGCTACGTTGAAGATGGCATGATATTTTCTTTATGTTTTTTTAACAGAAGCCTGGTACTCTGCATGTCGTTTCAAGTACGGACGTACATTTATTTCCGAGCAAAAGATAACCAAGCCCTCGAGGAGAGCGACGCCTAGTAGTTAAGCTATACCGGAACGGCAATAAACCCCGTTCTACGGGGGCGAAATAAAAAAAAAATGGTCGCATCTTGCACAAGTGGTGCCAGGCTGGACTAACAGCGCAGCTTGTGGCTGACCTAGCTTATTAGCAAGGTTATAATTAGTCAGAATATAATTAACAATACCTCAATGAACGATGACTTAATTAGCCGTATCTTAATTAACAAGGTTCTGCTTACCGAGGTCTTAATCAGGTAGACCTTAATTAGCGCAATTTTAATAAACATATTATTTAGCAAGGTATCAATTAGCATGACCTTAATTATCTTGAACTTAGCATGGCTTGGCTTAATTAGCTTGATCTTGGCATAGCTTGGCTTAATTGGCTTTACTAAGCATATTCCGGCAATGCGAGGCGACGTCATAGCTAGGCGGAGTTTTTGTTCACGCCATGCGACGCGAGGAAATGCTTAACAGCTCCGCTGAAAAAACAAAAGCACCCGTCTACTCAGATTTAGGTTCACGTTAGAGAACCCCAGGTGGTGGTCCAAATTCATCCGGAGTTGGCCCCTACGGCATGCCTCGTATCTGTATATTAGTTTTCGCAAGCGGAAATCCCAGCATTTTAAAGTTCGGTTACGTCAACACCGAGAGGCTATACAACCGACATGAATATATGCAAGTCACCGCGTTTACGCGCGGTCTCGACAGCGCCTGCACCCGAATGATAAGATTTTGAGCCTTCTGCGGCCGTTCCCCGGCAGAAGAAGATCGTCTATATCCTCCGCTGGCATTTTAGCCTTGGAGACGCACGCTTTTTTTGAGCTCGAGTGAAGTATTTTTACGTTTACAGACAGCTCCGCGAGAACATTTAGTCTCTAGGAAAACACGAGGTTTGTTCTGCGCTCACAGAAAATGCGTTCTGCCTTGGCACTTGGCCTCCCGTGTGTATTTATCACTGCTCTGAACAGCGGACAGCTTTCACGCGCTTTTCCATTTTTAAAGCAGCTTGTTGGCCATCACGCACTGTTTTGTCCCCAGAGGTCCCCTGAGACGATGAATTAGAAGAAATCAAAGAAACGGTAAGAAGAAGAAAAACTACAACAACAACAACAACATGAGGAAGGACACGCCTGAGACCTTTTATTCAGGAGGCTGCCACGACTGCAAGCAGGACTAGAGCTTGACAGCAATTGATATTCGCCATAGATCCATGGTCTTCGTCTTCCTGTTCTGTAGTAGTCGTTTCTTTCGGGCTCGCAGAAGGCAGATCCGGTTCTTTTAGGAAGCGGTGCCCTCACTACGTCTTGCTCAATCTTAGAGCGATGTACAAGCGAAAGCTGCCTTCGCCATAACAGACGAGGGTGGTGCGTCGACGTCAGGTCTTCAATATAGCAGCAACGGCTCTCATGGTTTTATGGTTCATTCGAGTTGACGGATTGTTGTGCGCATTAATAACCTACTGGGCTGTGATCCACGGCTCCTGGACATATATAGTGACGGGATGGTTTGCATTGCCATACGAAACATGCGTGTTTGTTTGTTTGTTTGTTTGTTTGTTTGTTTGTTTGTTTGTCTGTTTGTTTGTTTGTTTGTTTGTTTGTTTGTTTGTTTGTTTGTTTGTTTGTTTGTTTGTTTGTTTGTTTGTTTGTTTGTTTGTTTGTTTGTTTGTTTGTTTGTTTGTTTGTTTGTTTGTTTGTTGGCTCATACCTTCTACGGGCGATAGCCATTCAGTCATAACAAAAGACCCCTGAAACACTTTTCTGTTCTTTCTATCAACTTTATACTGTTCGCTGTTTGATTTCTACGATTTGACTTATCACTCCGGTTACGTGAATTGCTACTATCCAATCTCTTGGTTTTTCTTATAACTAAGCCATTCTCAACTTTTACATATTTTACACTTGCAATTATATTTTGAAATGTACCACGCTCTTGTCCAATTTATAAACAACGGGTACGTGCCATAACACAAAAGGCTTGCCATGTAGTACATCATGCTGCTGACAGCTAGGAGAGCGTAGTAATCAAACGGAAGGGGTATTCGAGTGTCGATCTAACTGTGCTCAATTAAACACATTGCATTCAGTCTTAACGAATTCTGCACCATGACCTGATTCCTGTCGTTATAATCCTTTGTGCACTGCCTACAAGCGCACCGATCACCGTCATGACGTCAGTTGGGGTACGGGGCACGTTTACGGCCCATTATCCTTGACTATACCATTAATGAGTTATTTTGAAAACCATTTATTTCTAAACATATTTAGAATATAAAGCCATTCAATTTCTAAAAAAAGGTAGCGCCCGTTTCATGGCCTACCAACCGCGGCGGGTTGCGCCAGGTTACCGAGGAACAACCAACCAGCCAACAATTGGTTGGTTGGTTGGACCTTCGCAACCTGGCGCAATAATTATCATCCATATAACCATCGTCGTCATCGTCGTCATCGTCGTCTTGAGCACGTGGCACATGTGGCACGAGCATTGAGAAGAACAGTGTGGAACCATGGCGACGTTCGTCTTTGCGTAGCTGCAGTACAACTAGCGAAAGGTCCCATCTCCTATCACCCTATCGACCGGTCATAGTCGCCCGCTTCAGTCTCGTGGACGCGGCCAAGAACAAGTGCGAAAAGTGTCTTGCTCAGCTCCCAGTGCCTACCAGAGCGTTGTGCGCCGCTCAGGTTAGTAAAACCTGCGTTTTTGTCGTCTGTGTGGTAGAGGCCGCTAAGCAATATTCATAACTGCTGCAATAACATCGCAGAACATTTGGCATGTTCTCGCTCATAAGTACAACTCGGTGCTACGCTAAAGGTCTTAAAGACCTCGTCATGTTTCGTGTTTACTTGAACAAGGGACAGGGATGGCCAAAGATCACGCCTCCTACCACACCCTGCATGATAGCGAGTTCTTTGTTTCCTTTACACATGTAGCCAGTAAGCTGTCTTAGTTGGGTTTCTCTAGTGGCATTCGACAAGCTCAATGCACATCTTTATCAACATGGAGAGTGTATGAGTCTCAAATATGACGCGTGTCTTTAAATACATTACAAAGAGCGAATCAACATGCCGCCGAGACGCATCGAAGCTTCCTTTCCTGTAACATAGTAAACATCAGAGTGATACTTAGGTTCAGATGCACGTTAGAGAATTTCCAGCGTTCGAAATTAATCTCGCACTTCGGCGTGCCTCGTAATCATAACATGGTTATATCGCGCAAATCCCAAGCATTATCTTTTACGCCAGATGCAGGACGAAAAGCCTCATATTACACAAGAAAGGAATATAATCGAGCAAAGAGGCATCTTTTGTGATGACGCAGGTATAACCATGCGAAGAGGCGGCGCCAGACGTGGTCGCGGGTAGCGGCAACCTTACCAGCGCCAAGGAGACAAGACGGACCAACGTAGGCCGACAGGCATTCAAAGCGACCCGGTGTATCCGATTTCTTCACCAGAGTGCACCGTTCCCGCCCCCATAACTATTAAGTCGGACAAGCGCAAGCCTATAGAGAACATACAAAGCAACCCGGGGTCTCCAAAGCGGGACCAACGCAAGCCTGTGTACTTGCAAAGCAACCCGGTCTCTCCGACGCCGTCAGCGGAGGGTGTCGCTTCCGCCACCATAGCCACTGAGCCTGAAGAACGTAAGCCTACGATGTGCGGCGTGGACTACGTCCAATGGACTACGTCCACGTGGACTACGTCCAGGTGCCCCAAGAGCAACAACAGGAGGAACGGAACAGGGAGTCGATTCCTCCGGAGACGCCGTCCCCGGCGTTGCAGCACGCTAACCAACCGATGGCAGCGACCGGAGGGATGCAGATTCAGGTGTACCCACGACTCTACTTTGATTGCGCTTCATTCACACGTCTGGAGATACTAGAATAAGTGGTATAGGCAAATTTTGACATTTCATGCATCTCCAGAGTTGACATTGATAAAGAAAGAAAAGGAAAGAAAGGAACGAGAGAATACGAATAAAGAAAAAAGCATCGTATACCTGTCCGCTCGTCATTCTTCTTGCGCTTTTGTCTATATATTACTTGAAGTTCAGAAAACGCGTGAAATAACTGTTATTCGCCGCGCGCATTTCTTAAATTTAAAACTCTCACGCCAGCGTACTCGTGTCTTCAGCTTCACAATTGACGCAGTAGCGCAAAGAATCACATGGACCACAAAAGAGCAGGACAAGACACAACGCTATCACGGCGCTGTTTCCCTCCAAAATGTTGTACCAACATGCCCAAGCAACCACTTTAGCTATTTCTCCGTCCACGTGATTCCTTGCTCTACTGCGTGAATTATGTGCTACCAACTAGCCCATCAGTTTCGCTCTTCTTCACGCCATTGTGAAAGAATCCGGATTAAATTTGACTACCACGCGTTTTTCAACTAGCAATTGAATGTCAAAAGAGCTCTCATCCATGGACAACGGCTGTATACAGGTGGCAGCGGCCCAGCCGAAGGATAAGCAATTGGCCGCTGAGAAACGTCGGGTAAAGCGGCGACGTCTGGTCAAGCCGAAAACCGGTACCAAAGAGAGCAGTCCTGGTGCGCCACCGAGGCTCTCCGGGATTACGCCCACCAGCATTCCTGACGGGCCCGACGACGCCCAGGCGCGCGTCGCACCCGATGACTGCCCCGTCAAACTCGGAGCGCCGTCACCGCTGCCGTCGCCCATGCGCTCCACGGCTGGCGAATCCGAAGCGCAGCCAGGATCGGGCCCGGCTTCACCTACGTGCACGTCATACGACGTCACGACTCCCGAAAGCGTGGATTCTCCGCCGATGGTTCCTCCTTCTAGTAAATCGGCGATAAATCGAGTAATTTCCTTTGCTGGTGCTTTTGACGACGTGAACTACAATGCAGTGCTTATCTAGATAAGTCCGTAAGCTTCTAGAAAAGATGAAAAATCCTTGAACGCGGGTTGCCGCTGAAGCCAAGCGAACGTTCTTAGAAGCGGTCTTGTCCTCTTCAAGGCTGCAACACTTGCAGCCTTGATGAAAAGACTGCTTCTAGAAACGCTGACTCCAGCGACAGCCTGGGCTTAAGAATTTGTCATCTCTTCTAGCCATAGGTAGGCAAAAAAAATTGGAGGTCACTCAGACTCACTCAAGAAATATATTTTGCTCTGAGGGCTCACTCGCACTCAGACTCGACAAAATTTTGCTCAACCGACCGGACTCACTCGGACTCAGACTAACGAAAATTTTTCTCAACCGGACTCACCTGGACTCAAACTTACCAAGATCTTACTCAGCCAGATTCACGGCTTGAATGAGTCGACTTAATGAGTCCGTTAGTGTAAAATTAGCGTTTTCCATCATGGTTTTAATGCTCTTTAACTCCAATATCTCACATCATCGGTGTTCAGTGATACGCCTATTAAACTTCTACTTTCAAATACACGTCATCAGGGGTGTCAATACAGTAAAGATATTTTCATGAAATACGCAACTCACGATAGATATTTTAATCAAGAACTCACACTGAAAGAGTTTGCGGAAGGAAAACATGCTCCCCCCCCCCCCCCCCCCACCCACACACACACCCTAGCTCACACCTCCGATCAAAAAATATGCAGGTGGCGCATGAACGCTAGTGCGTTGAGATATGTGTGAACAGACTTGAGTACAAACGTAAGCCGATGTAAGACTGATAGTAATGCTGAAGATGAGTGCATAGGAGTTCAAGCTTCCATGCCTTCTTCCCCTGCCGCAAGGTTCTCTTTTTAAAGCTTTTGCGAATTATCACGTACTGTGTGACATGGCTCTCTGAAGGTTTAATTTGATTTGATGGCAGCGTGACACATTCGCCGCTTTCATAAATCCATTCTCGCAGGACAAACAAAGCGACGACAAAGTCGACGTTCGGGAGAAGGCCTCGTCACCGAGAAGTCCGCAGAAGGCCGCCGCAGAATTGCTGTACGAAAAGCTCTACGATATGGTAAGAAAGGCGAATCTCTACGTTATGAAATTCAAGTAATCTGTCGGCTGGGGCAGACGCTTACAGAACCTGAAATCACAAAAATTAGGAGTTGATTAACTAAATTTTACAAGTGATTTCTTACTTAAAACGTAACTGGGGAGTTCGAGGTGTGTCTATCTTGAAAGAATCTTGAAGGTGACGACGGTTTCGAGATATTCATCCCAAAAGTGTGCTCCGAAATATGTGCACGCGTCCCTAATTTTTGTACGCGAAACGGCGTTTTGCTGAAATAGTAATCAGAAAGACATTACATTTTTACCGCGAAGTTGATGGCGCATACCTCAATATTTGCGGTGCGCTCAGATTTGATGACAAGTGGATATGTCTTGCGAGACCCCAGCAAGGACAAAAATAATGTCTCTCTCTCTCTCCAAGCTACTACTCACCAATAACGGCAATGGTCTCTGGGTAATTATATCTTAATGCGTGAATTGCAATTACTTCCCCATCGATTAGCGTGGTTTTAGCATTGGCGGATGTCTACCCTGACATACATCTTACATATAAAGAAGTTTTCTTTTTTGCATTGGAAACCCTGTATTTAAGTTCTACCCAGTGTCCTCGTAGAAACACCAGGTGTGAATCTTCAATCGGGAGACCATCTGCGCATTCACTTTTGAGAACAGTTATTATGGTCCTCGGCGCAGATCACTTTTCTTTTTTCCCTGCCAGGTTCCAGGTTAGATTGGATTAGGTTCGGTTCGGTTAGGTTTGCTCATATATGAATACAAGACAAATCGCCTCAATGATGTCCAGCGCTGTCGCACTGCAACAACTGAGCTTTTCAACAGTGAATTCGGGTTTGCCATTTCAAGTTTTCCGCAGGTACAGTCAAGGTCACAAGAGACAGTCACGACGAGACCCGCACTAACGAGATCGGGGACGAGAACGTCACTGGCGAAAAGCATAATCCCGGGAAAGAGCGCAAGCGTCACGATCGGCGTAACCCTCTGCGTCTGCGCCATCTTACTTCGGCACCATTTTCCTCCTCGTGACGCGGCGCTCCGTCATTCATCTCAAACTGTGCCTCACCGAAGACTGCCAACGGCACGCGACGCTGCTCACCAAGCACCTCAACACGACGCTCGGCCCTTGCGACGACTTCGAGGCCTTCGTCTGTTCCGCGTGGCAGATATCGAAAGAGTACCGGTAGCAAGGCAAGTCGGTCATCGACGACCTCCGGTTCAACTGGTACCATTGCTTCGAAGACACCCTGACCGCCGGTGGTCTGAAGTATTCCGCGGGTAGAAAGCCGCTGGCCATGTATCACATGTGCAACCTCTATTTCCCTTCCAACGCGTCGCAGGTCGAACTGATTCACGAGTTTTTCGCCTACCACGGGTTTCGCTGGCCGGAGCCGCCGGAAGTGCTACATCCACCACTGGCCTTGCTCATCCTGCTCAGCTACTATTGGGCATCGCCGTATTGGATAACGGTCCATCTTTTAAGTCCCACTGCCAGTGGCAGGCAACGCGTGCTGATCACCCCTGGCCTCTACGTTTCCATTCTTCGCAATGAACACGAGATCGTCGCAGCGGCGTACGGTCGCTACTGGCAGTTATTTTTAGAACTTTTCTATCCGGACCCCGAAACGCGGCCTCCGATGAACGGGGAAGCCGTCGAAGAGATTCGAGCCATGGAAAAGGACGTGCTGGACACCCTGCACGCCGCTGCCGTTTCTCTTCGAAAGAGTCCAGCCACGTTTCCCTTCCGCGAAATCGGCAATCACGTTCCTAACGCGTCCGCCGTTGAGTGGGTCGAAGACTTCCAGGCGGGCATGGCGCTCCGACCGAGTCTGACCGTCGACGACGAGATCGTCGCTAGCGACGTCGCATACCTCGAGGTGGTCAGCGTGCTACTGGACAAGTACGGCCCGCTAAAGTTAAACCAACATTCTGCAGAACTACGCACCGGTGACCGACTACGCTTTCCTCGTGGGCTATTACGGCAGCAACCAGAAAACAGCGGCGTACAGGCCGCCCTACTGCGCGCACAAAGTAGAAGCCTCGTACAAGGTCCTCGCACTCGGGGTCGTCGCACGGTTAACCGTCCTCGACCGCAGGGTCATCGACGGCGGCTTCAAAAGCCTCGTTTCTGCCGCTTCAGGCAGAATATGGAACTCCGCCTGGATGGACGATGAGGACAAAGTGCGGATGATCACCAAGTTTGCATCCGTAAGCATGGGTTTCTTGCCACCCGAGGCGGTTCTAGAGGACGGCGCGCTGGAAGGACTTTACGAGGAATTCCCGGAGAACAGGCCGTCTTTTGCCAGTTACTGGATCGGATCGCTGGCGGCCATGGGAAGCAGGGGCGTAGCCAGAAATTTTTTTCGGGGGGGGGGGGGGGTTCAACCATACATTATGTATGTTCGTGCGTGTGTTTGTATGTGTGCATGTGTATATATGCAAGCTAAATTGAAAAATTTCGGGGGGGGGTTGAACCCCCCCAACCCCCCCCTTGGCTACGCCCCTGATGGGAAGGATGAACAGGACGCCAGAGTACCGGAAAGCGTTGTTGTTGCCGGGCAACAACTTTCCGGATTACCTCAGCTACGGCTACATATCTAACACGGTGCAGCTGGCAATTGGTGCGGCCGCCGCGCCCGCGTACTACAGCAGCGGCACGGAGGCAATGCTGTACGGTGGCCTGCTCTTCTTGCTGGCCATGCAGATGGTCAAGGCTGTCGACGAAGAAGGTATCAGGTGGTACATGAATCAAACCGCGCTGGACAATACATTCCTGTCTAACGCTTCTCTGCAGGCATTCCGCGACAGGTCGGAGTGTCGGTATGCCGCCGGTAACGAGAGTGCCTTCCCCGAGGTTCCGGCCCTCGAGATCGCCTATGCCGCTCTTAAGGAATCTCACCTTGAGCGCAATACCGAACCCCTGGCCCTCAGCGAGCAGCTGCCGGAAGACAAGGTGTTTTTCATGACTCTATGCTACATGGCGTGCGGCAACGTGCACGTCAGGGGTGACATCGCGCCGGACTGCAACAAGGTAGTTCGCAATTCCGACGCATTCGCCCGCGTCTACGCCTGCGCAAAAGGAAGCAAAATGAACCCGGAGAAGAAGTGTTCGTTTTTCGCGTAACGTTGCGTCGTGCCGGATTAGACGGTTGCGGCGTACGTAGTTCCGTGTTGCACAAGAATAGCGGGATTTGCAGGCATGCGTACGTTCGACGCGACGTTACTTGATTTGAATATTGTGTGTCCGACGTTGTCTGTATGAAGTGAACGCTAGCAATCTTGCGAGCGCATATAAATGCGTTGTGCTCTCTAACGTCGTCGTGCGTGAAGAATAATCCAAGAAACGATCAGTGGACATCAATCCTGGAAGCATGTTTCTCGATTTAATGTTATATACTTCACGACCTCAGAAGTCCCTGAGTAAGTTACTTGCGCCCCTCGTGGTGTCGTTTACTGGAGGTGACAACTAGATACAGCAAAAAAAGTAAAACTTCTGCAATCTTGATAGGTTGTAGTGTCACGTCTTGCGACGCTACTACTCGTCCTAACGCACGCTAAGATAGTGGACCACCAACGCCGATGATGTTAATTGTGTGCTCCAGTTGAGATAGCAAAATTGAGAGCAATACGCCCGCAGGACATGCTTACAGCTGTTTTTTATAATGTCCACACATTTTGCTAAAGTGCAACACTTATTACTATACGGATCATCAAAATGTAGTATATTGCCAAGACCAAACAAACCGTATCTACCTTACTTTGCGTTATGGAGATGTGACGGTAACGCTATGCGAGTATATACGAAGCAAATCAGTGCGCCGACCAATCGTAAGTGCATATGTGAACTTCAGCAGCCACGATGGTTCGCCTCGATGGTACAGTGGTTACGGTGCTCGGCTGCTGACCTGAAGGTCATGAGTTCGATGTCAGGTGGTGGAAATTCGCGGAGCCATCTATACTACGGCGTACCTAATAATCATATCGTAATTTTGGCACGTGAAACCCCAGATATTAGCAGCCATGATAGTAACAACTCCCCTTTCCTAATGGCATACAAACACTATGGAAGATGGGCCAAGAACCGGGGTGTGTTGTCGAAGTAATTCCGGAATAGAAAAAATGGCTACTATAGATGAAGATATGAAAAGGTTATGCTAAATCAACTACGGTAACTTCATTGATATTTTCCCCTTCCTTTGCGTGGTTCGCTTTCCGTCACTGGTTTATTTTCTCCCTTCTGATAATGTTCTTTACAATATAATTACCGACCTCGTATTCAGCAGATGCTTTTCAGCTATGTAACGGGTATTGTACCGAACCTTACTTGCTTACTCTGGAACATGCTAATAACCGTGCCTGAGAAGCATATTGAAAAAAGAAAAGGAAAACGTGCTCGGAAAGCATGAATGGTAAAATAGTTGTTATACAGCGCTTACAGTCAACTCTGCAGTCCGCGTTCCTTATAATCAATTTTAACTGAAGTACAATGTCTACCTATTTTTGTTCGGCCCGGTGCAGTTGGAAAATAACATCTGTGTTCGTCAAAAAATTTTTTCGTTTTTAAATACAATGAGCACTGGAATCTCACTCTAATGAAACGGTGAACAAAAATTAGGCAGGTCCCACGCAATGTGGGAATCGGTTTCATGCGAAGCAGTCAGAGAGTACTTCTATGCTGTATTTTATGGCTTTGAGCCAGAGTTACGAGGGGGATCGACGGGTTTTACAGCGAAAGCTGTTATGAGATCCGCCGCCGCCGCAGCCGGTGTCCGTAACCAGTATCGCTCGAAATAAAAAACAAAAAACGAAATAAGAAAAAAATTCCAGGATGGAACGAGGTTCGAACCTGGGCCCTCTGCATGGGAGCCCAGTATTCAACCTCTGAGCCATGCCAGTGCTTGAAACTGCTTTGCAAAAAGGTCCTATACAGGCTTCATGTCGGGAAGGAACCACATTAGCATATGCAATATTGCGTGGTAGAAGAGTAAAATAAGCACCAAGCGTCGCACAACGCGAATTCTGTAACCAGGCGTCACACAATGCGAATTGCGCAACGAGCAGGTTGTTGAATGCTTCCAACCAAGGAGGTTTAAACCTCCTTGCTTCCAACCCATTACAGGGCTCTGCCATAATTCTTCGTCGTCATCAGGCACAGCATCAACAAAGTGCGCATAATGCCTTACATGCGTTTAGCAGGTACCCCGGCTCTCCGTAGAATGACGAAAAATGGCAGTGCCTGCTGCCCTACTTCTAAAAAATTACAATGATTTATAGCGTAGTGGGTTCCTCGCAAGTGCACTTGTATTGGTTGCCAAGGAAGCCGATAAGCGCATGATCGATTTCCTCGGGGTCTCAGTAAAATTACAATGATTTATAGCGTAGTGGGTTCCTCGCAAGTGCACTTGTATTGGTTGCCAAGGAAGCCCATAAGCGCATGATCCATTTCCTCGGGGTCTCAGTAAAGTGCGACAATGAATGTGCGCGTCGTTTCTTTGCGTTTAATGTCACCCGCACGCGTGCCGTCATAATAAATAACGCTCTCTCACTCATTTGTTTAACGTGCGCGCCTAACCTCATTAGCGTCTACCATCCAATGGTAATGGGACTCGCGAGGCAACCGCATGAGTCATCTGCAAAGTCGGCTCCCGAATGCTGGCTCTGGGCATATGGTGGCACTGTGATGATTGTAACGTAACACCAGCCACGATGGCGTGATAGCTACGACACAATGTGATATCGCTGCTAACTCAGCGCCTGCGCGCGCTAGCCTTTAGAATGAAGTCAACGGTGCTAGCTAGCAATAGCAACATTACGTACGCGAGAGTAATTGGCGCTCTCGCATTTAGCACATTTTCCAGAGTTTTATCTTAACCCTGCTTGCCTGCCTGCCTGCCTGCGTGCGTGCGTGCGTGTGTGTGTGTGTGTGTGTGTGTGTGTGTGTGTGTGTGTGTGTGTGTGTGTGTGTGTGTGTGTGTGTGTGTGTGTGTGTGTGTGTGTGCGTGCGTGCGTGCGTGCGTGCGTGCTTGCGTGCGTGAGCGCGCGTGTCCTTTAATTCACCCGACACCAGGGTGGCACCTACCTGCCATCGTAAATTTATAAATTGCTCCATACCGAACAGCAATACGGCAGTGTAATAAGGATGAAGTGTAATACGGCAGTGTAATAAGGTATGCACATGAGGAAATATCGATCGATCATCGATGAGCAGTGGATGCACGCTCACCTTGCGAACGGTTCTCATCGCAAGAAAGCGTGAAACAGATCATATGTCAGGGAGAATTCGCTCTATGTAATCCCCAGTGAATGCACGAAGCGCTCGGGCCTCCGCGTAGAGGCTGCTGACTCGATCGTGCAAGGCGTCGAGAAAGTGCCGAATGGGAGTCTGCTTTTCTCTTCGCGAACGCTCGCAGTGTTCAGAGCGATGATTACATATGCACAGAGCCTAAGCCATGCTCCGTAGGAAGTTATACATTACTGCGCACTGTTCATCACCTTCCCTGGAGATTTCTTGAAGTGTGGATGTGATAAAAAAAAAACTGAAAACTTTCCATTTCAGTCGAGCGAGGAAAAAGAGCTTCTTCCATCATGTGTGTAAAAAGAGAACACTCTCTCACAAGGCCATCAATTTTACTTTATCTGGCGTAGAACATGCTTCACGGCCCCCACGCGATCACAAACAGTACTGGAAGCAATGTGCTCAAGTATACACTTAAAAGCGTTCTGCAGAGCTAGCATCTCCATTACAAACTTCGGATCCGTATGTATCCCGAAACGACAATTTGTCTTTCCTGTGACGAGTGCCCTGCTTATTTTCTGATGATTCTACCTGATTACTAGACGGTTCTCGCTAGGAGCCATGAGTACATAAGTACTAGAAAGATGTTCGTCCGTAAACATATTTTACCTGACGCATGCTTATAACTTTGATAGCATCCATTTCACATTCACGAAACGCGTGCTTTGAGAGCAGCTACAAGTTCAAGTATACAACTGCCTACAACGAGTGTCAGGCAAAGGGTGATAATTTAGGCCCCTTACATTTTTTGTTTAGACACACGTTCCTATGCGTATAGCGTTACGACGGTTAATATTGTGAAGGAGGCGAGACGTCGATGAATATTTACAAGGGCTTTTCTGAAGTAAGCCAAGATGGTCGAAGTGGTCGACCCACGCACACTCGTCGGCTTCATCACTGAGGAGAACATCTCAGGAGCTCATGTTCGTGTCGCTCCGTCAAAATATTGCAGCACACGCCACTTGGTCATTCAAGCGCGGGCACTGAACTCCTGTGAGAAGTCTTCGATACTCATCAGTCACTTGCAAGATATAGTGAAATGTCAATGAAACGTCTGTGAGAATATCTACCTCACTGAAATTGCATTATTAAAAAAAACTGCTGCGTAAAAGGAAAATGAATTAGCAGATTAAACAGGCCCTCGACGCTGTGCCCTGAACAAAGTTCGATGCACTGAAAAGCGTGAGGAATGCTCAGAGGAAAATGCTGAGACGCACGCAAAAAAGAGAAAAAGAAAAGAAGAAAGAAAACGAAAGCGGAGGAATAATGCTTACGTCAGCATAAATATGATGGATGTGACAGAAAACGCACGTCACCCTGTTTACGCGGTAATTCGCTGCGCTTCGAACGAAGGTACACGTGCAGTACATGACAAAGAGACTATGACGAGCATTTCAAAAGCGCATCGAAAAGCTTACAGCCTTTAAAAATAGTTGCGTAAGAAGTTTTGGAGAATGAAAGTGTTGTGTAAGAAGTGTCAGGAGGATGTCCCAAGAAGCGCACAGTTTGTGGAAACCACACAGTGTTAGAGGTGATCGATCTTGTTTTTCTTGCTATTTTTTTTTTCTTATTGCCTTACGAAACGTGTGCATTTCACATAAAAGGCCTGTTTTATGACGTCTAAGCGCTGCAAACAGCAAATAAATACTGAGATACGTTTATTGTTTGTTGATGCTCCGTCCACCTTGTACGGTGACGAACTCAGCGGAGCAGGAGACCTTCTCATGACACCGGGCTTATAAAAGCAACGGTGCAACAGTGTGGGCTCATGCGAAAAAAAGGGCACACCACTTAACAAGCGTCATGACGTAGCATATGACGCCCCCAAACTTTGCTCTATGTCAACTCTAGCTGATCCAAACCTCCTAGTTGAGCTCGTGCCGAGTACAAACAGGTGCGGGTTCGACACATGGCCACAGCCACGGTCATGGGTTCGATCCCCGGCCACGGCGACCGCATACGGATGGAGGAGAAACGCGAAAGCACCTTCGTGTGTAGTAGTTTGGGCCCGTTTCACAACATCAGGTGCTCAGAATTATTCCGTGGTCCTTCTTTTTACGGCCTGTCTCATAATCACATTGGGGTTTCAGTATGCAAAACCTCAGGATTAACTTTAGCGGTACAACGTTGTGCAGAAGATGGTGGCAGATCGTGCTTCTTAGAAATATTCAAGCGATGCTTGTTATGCGACTCAGATTTCGGTGGCGAGCGTCGTACGTGTAGTTATGATAACCTCTCCTGGATGGCGCCACGGGTCGCCCTATTGTCGGATACAACTTTAGAAGTCCGCGATATTTCCTCCTTACAGGCAGACGTGCACAGGCCTGCATCAATGGGTGCCCACTGCAGACTGACGTCATGAGCCGGACGGCCGTCTTCGGAGAACATTGCCGAGTGCATGAGCGGGACTATTTATTTAGTCGCAGTGGCGATCGGCTGCCGCGCTTCGGTCGCCTGAGCGGACTTCTTAAGTTGTATTCGACCATAGTTGTGTATATACATTTCCGCGACTAATGTATTAAAGTGATTTTCGTTCGGATACTTGCGTCGTGCTGCTGCTCCGCGTGTGTCAGCCGGCGATGCAACAGAACGCATGACCGTCGTTGTTGCCTGTAGCAGCTGAAGTGTTGCGCTACTATGCGCTTGAATGAAAGTCCGATTCCCGGCATGGGGGAAGGAAGCAGTTAGGAGGGAGCATTGCGCGACGAGATAGAAAGAAAGAAGGAAAGAAAAGTAGCAGGTCAGGCACTCACACGCCAAGCTTCGAACGCTTGCCCCCATCTTCCCGATGGGAGAAGGTCTCCTGAATTCTTTTTCTATAAATAATCGACTAAGTAAATCAATAAACACGTAATCAGGCCATCTGCATATACGCATGGCCGATGTCACGGAGGCACTGCGGCTCTGTCTCTCTCTCTCTCTCTCTCTTTTTGACCGTTTAGGCACGTTTACGCACGGAACACAGACCTTCCGTGCGAGCCGCGCGCGGCGTTCGGGAAATCATTTCACAACCCTTTTGGAAATATCCAGCTGATCCGTGTCTGCGCGCCACCGTTTCCACAGTCGCGAAGGGCACCGCTGATGGTGTACGTATGCCACAGAAGCCTCGCCACTGGTGTCTGCCATCGCGTGACTCTGTCTATCGCACGAACGAACACGGACGAATGAAATCTTTTCCAGGTCGCCGCCACAGTCTGCACGCGATCAGTTCTTTCAGCAGCTGATGAGTCACTCGGTTCGAGAAACGTCATGACTGCAGTTTAGTTAACCTTTTATAGCGAAGCTTTCTTAAGCCCTAACCACACGTACGCGTTACAGCGCGTCAGCGCGTGGCGTGCGCTCTACCTTATCGCGCCCTCTCCCTATGGAGAGAGAGTGCGCACAGCTTGGTGTAGCCGCGCACCCTCTCCCTCCATACGGAGACGGCGCGGCGCTGAGTATACACGCCACGTGCTGACGCGTTGTAACGCGTACGTGTGGTTAAGGCTTTCCCCTGCCCTGTACCGTCGTTGTTTTCGTAGTAGTAGTAGTAGTAGTAGTAGTAGTAGTAGTAGTAGTAGTAGTAGTAGTAGTAGTAGTAGTAGTAGTAGTAGTTGTTGTTGTTGTAGTTGTAGTAGTAGTGGTGATGGTGGTAGTGGTGGTAGTAGTAGTAGTAGTGGTGGTCACGCAGGTCATGTGATCAGAGAGGGCAGTGAATAAAGAAGTAAATAAAACGAAATGATGGTGATGCTTTTTTTCAAATAAAGAAGACCTCGATGACGATGATGCTGACTTTTTCTACCGAATGACGTCATCATCCTTACAGCTTCGCTTTCCGATGGCATTCACGGCATGGGATCGGCTGAATTATCTTTTTTTTCTCCATGCTAAACAGTGACCACGCGCAGTCTGACATTTTGGATTCGATTTTGTTGTTCACAATAAATCCGATGTGTTTCAAGACACATCCTCAGCCTCCTGCGAAAGTGAAAACGCAAGGACGAATGGTTTTTGAGAGGTATTTATATAGCACATTGTATTAATTAGTTTATTTATTTATACTATTGTAGTAGTGGACAAGCACACGTACACCGAGTTATGCAAAACCAATTAACCGAAACCGCATAGCGAACAATATTATTACTAAGTACAAACGCAAGGCAGGAAAACAAACTTCAGTAAGGAAAGCAAAACAGCGATACCGACAAGCAGTAGAGAATGACTGATTTATGAGGCTTCCAAACGGCGCGTTCTTTAACCACCTGGAGTGTTTTGCATTTCGCTCTCTTCGAAGCGCGGTCTGCCGCCTCATGGATCGCTTCGAACTTCGCAGCATAACTTTCCATAACCACTAAGATACACTGCAGCTGATGCTGAAGCTCTGTTCCATGAAAGTATGACCCCTTTGTATTGTCGCTTTCGCGTAGCAGTGAAAAGTGTCACCACATGGAATCACTCTCACTACGAGAACTGGCCGAATAGCCAAAGAAAATTTTAAAACGCGCTCGTGTGCTAGTTGGTACATATTTAGTAGAAAAGGAAGGCACGACAAGATAACACGGACATGAAATACAGGATCCGCCACGGTAGTCTAGTGGACGGCGCTCGACTGCTGACCCGATGGTTGCGGGATCGAATACCGGACGAGGCGACCGCATTTCGATGGAGGCGAAGTGCTCGAAACCCGTGTACTTAGAATTAGGTGCGCGTTCAATAACACCAGGTGGTCAAAATTTTTCCGTAGCCCTCCACTGCGGCGTCGCTCATGATCATATCGTGGTTTTAGGACATAAGAGCCCATCAATTATCCTTATTATGAAGGACAGGATGGCACTCGTCCTGTCCGTGTCCGTGTTTTCTTGTCGCGACTTCCTTTTCTACGAGATACCAAAGAAATGTGTTCGCTTTAAAAGACGAATCGAGCGCAAGAATTCGCACATCGTGAATAAAAGGACAATTCCTTGTTGTCGTCGTCGTCGTCGTCGTTGTTGTTGTTGTTGTTGTTGTTGTTGTTGTGAGTCACGGACATAGCTTGGGACTGCAACGCCTAGTGAATAGCGCGCCGCTGCACCACTCTACTGCCCAGTGCGCAGTCGGCAGCCAAGATGACGCAATCGTCATTCCCCAACGAACAGAAAGCATCGAGTATGCTTCGTTGCCTGAGAGGTTTCTCGTTAAACAAAACGTCAATCTTACGTCAATTTTTCGTGAAGTTATTGCTCGGCTTGATTCACGGGTAAAAAAAAAAAGAGAAAAGAAAGCCTTTCAGTGGAAGGCATGTGACCTAACGCTTCTGCGCACATAGGCATGACTCACACATCACACTGGCGCGCCGTCGCTGCGTGAAGGAGGAAAAACATCTGCCCGCTTGCTGCTGCGTGAATGAAGGACAGCAGAGGGCAACAATTCAAGCCACCAAACCCTAAAGAGAGCGCATGTCGATCGAAACATTCATTATCAGTTGCCTTTTTATGCATTTTGAAGCAATACCGCGAAGCCAATAAAGTCATGCATGTATTCTTGTATACTGTGTGTAGTATGCATTAGTAGTATGTAGCAGACAACTGTTGTAACGTCATGCATAACTGTAATTATTGTTGTATGTGTGGTAACTATTGTAATAGAGAGGTATGCGCAGTATGTAGCATGTTTTCTTTTTTTTTTGTAGCATGCACGCATTGGTGCATTTTTTATCCCACTCCTGCTTACAGCCTTCTTAGGCTAGCAGTACTTTACGAATAAATAAATAAATAAATAAATAAATAAATAAATAAATAAATAAATAAATAAATAAATAAATAAATAAATAAATAAATTTCTAAGTGTGATACTGGACTAATACATAGCGCCTGTGTAACAGCAAAACGAATTGCATACCGCGTGACGTTCTCTGCAGTGTCAGAAAAGGCAGAGATTGGACAGGAAACGTTCTTTGTACTGTTTGCAGTGGAATCTCGCTGACAGATTCTCCGTATAAGTTTCGCGGGATAATACGTTTTTATTTATTTTCCCGGCCAACGTTCCATATAGGAAGTATGTGTTTTCATTCAGTTGATACAATCGTGTTTTCGATAAAGTCGGATAATACGACCGCAGATGTGGCCATTTACTGCTCTTCCTAGATGTGATTGCTTCACGTTCCATTATAATAGCTTAGATAACATTTCTACGAACCCACGGCGGGAAGCGCCGTGGGTTCGTAGAAATGTTATCTAAGCTATTATAATGGAACGTTATAGTGTTACGCCGCCGTCAGCTGCGCAGATTCTGCATCTGCAGCGCGAGGGAATGATCACCGTCGGACAGCCCAGCGAGCCGCTTCCACATCACCGATTCATATGTGCGGTATGACAAGTTCGCTGAATAAAAGTTCTTTGGCTGTGATTGGTGTAGCGTAGAGTGATGCTGCTCCCCGTAATCTGTTATGCGGTGCCACTTAACGCCACAAGAACATTTTCTGTTGTGTGTGCCACCGAGTACGGACGTCTGCACACATCTTGGATCTTAATTCGGATAATAAGATTTTCGGATAATACGTTTCATTTTCAGGCCCTCCTGAACATCGTATCAACGAGATAGCCGCTGAACTTACAGCAGGAATTCCTTTTCTTTCGAGAAATTCCGGTTATTTAAAACAAGGACAAAATCTGGTCAGCATCTTTCATCGTTTTAAGTGGCCATTGAGGTCATTTAAAACGATGAAACGATGTCGCCGCATTATGCGGCGACAGACAGAGGAGAAGCCACTTAATATGAATGCTGCCGGTATTGTCGCATCGGCACGCTTTAGGTGGCCACAGGCAGACGAGAAGCCACTTAATATAAATGTAGCCGATGTTGTATCAGTGCGCATTACGCGGCGACAGATAGATGAGAAGCCACTTAATGGAAATGTAGCCGATGTTGTAGCATCAGCCCGCATTACGCAGCGACAGACATACGAGAAGCTACTGAATATAAATGCAGCCGATGTTGTAGCATCAGCCCGCATTACGTGGTGATAGACAGACCAGAAGCCACTTAATATAAATGCAGCCGATGTTGTAGCATCAGCACGCATTACGCGGCGACAGACACACAAAGCACTGCATGTTACACGGTGGCGAAAGTGTGACGGCAGGTTCAAACTGACGGAATCGCAATACGAGCGTCTGAGACGGAAGGGTGGGTGGGAAATTCACGTTGCTCGTCTTTCACGTTCGCCTTGATTTGCGTGCCCGGGTGACACATCCTATATCAGTACTTCCACCACAGTATGGCGTGATACCATTGTTAATGTTTGCAGGCATGAGACTGATATGGCGAAAGGGCGTGAAACAGTGACCTACATATCGGATAAATGCGCCTTTAACAATCTCGAGCTCATCCTCAGAAAAATTTTGAAGCACGAAAAGGTAAATTATTGACCAACAACGGACAACACGGATGCGTCAAGTCCGATGTAATAAATTTTCGGGCTGCAAAGGTAACAGTTTTTCGAACTCCAACATGAAGCATCCAGAACGAGGTCTACTATCCGTAGTCGATAATTAAGCACACAGCTTTTTCGAATCCCGGCCGGACTCGCCACATCCCGATGGGGGTGAATTGCAAAAGTACGTACTTCAATTTAGCTCATGAAGTCTAGGTGAACAATATTCCGGAGTCTTCCATTGCCTCATCATCATATCGTGGTTTCCGCACATAAGATCTCAGAAATTTGAAAAATAATTCCTAAATGTGGAAGCAAGCAGTTCATCGGCACACCTAATTCCAAATCAGTAAAGCGAATTGGCGCGCCGCTCCAACGACATTGTCGTCGATGAGACTTGAGCAGAGTAATTGTTGGGGTTTAACGTCCCAAAACCACGATATGATTATGAGAGACGCCGTAGTGGAGGGCTCCGGAAATTTCGACCACCTGGGGTTCCTTAACGTGCACCTGAATCTAATTTCACGGACCTCCAGCATTCCGCCTCCATCGAAACGCAGTCGCTGCAGCCGGGATTCGATCCCGCGACCTTCGGGTCAGCAGTCGAGTACCATAACCACTGACCACCGCGGCGGGTGATGAGTTGAGTAGAGCTTGTTGAACTTGTGGATCACACCCAAACAGGGGTATTTGCCAAGAACCGGGTAGTTTCGAGGTGATCCTTAAAATATATGATGTTTTATCGATTAACACAAGGCGAAAAGAATTAATCATAGAAAAACTGAAGATATTAAGACTAGATAAACTGGAAAGTGCGGTTATATATAACGAACCGAATAATTCGCAACAATGCAATGTGGAGGTTTCCTTGACTGTGCGGAGTTATCTTAACGATACCAATAGGTTAACTATCTAACCACGTTATTCTAACCTTTCTGTGTATACCAATCGAAATAAAAATTAGGTTATTTATTTATTTTATTCCTTGTTACTATTATTGGTAAAAAAGAAACTTTTTTAACACGTATGCACTTCATCGTGTACAAGAATTTTCTCTCTAATTTCGTAACATTATTACTCTATAACTTGCCCTATTTGTAAGCTTTCTCAAATTTTATAGAACCACTCAATTCTTGGCCACTCCCCGACAGTGGGTGTGAGCCACAGTTCATAGGTGAACAAGAACAAAAAGACGACGACGAAACGAATGTGTGTGACCTGCCCCCTATTGCCACTCATGAACGAACAACAAAATTCGGCCGCGCAACCCACCACCACGGCGTGGCCCCGAGAGGGGCCCTCAAATTTCCCGATCTCGACGCTTCGACGGGGCGCCGCGGGGCGTCGCCTCGTGCGTCGGCTTTGAACAGCTGGCGGGGCAGCAGGCGGCGGTCGAGGCGGCGTCGACGCCGGCGCGGCGAGGGGGCCCAGCCGAGGCCGCCACACACGACGACGGCCCTCGCGGCGTCGTCAGATAGTGCGTGCTCGCCCGCCGAGTGCAGCAGCTGCAAAAGGTCCCCCTCCTGGTCCACGCTCGTGTTGTCGACGCCTTCGCGTGGGGTGGCCCTCGAACGACAAGATCTCCTCGGCGTCCCTGACCGATCTTCGGAGAAAGCCCCGTGCGTCTAGCCGCCGCGGCACTTCGGCGGCGTCCCCTTCTCGCGTGGCGGGCTGCCTTGTTTTCGACTACGGACTTCGTGGCGAAACCCACGTGGTGCTTCGCGTCTCCGGCAAAACCGAAGCTGTCTTCGCTCCATCGCTGATTTCGTGCCTCGGACTTGGCCTGTTATTCCTCACCGTGGCGCCGCCTCCGTCATAACGCGAGCGCCGCGCACTTTGAAAACAACGCGAACGCCGCCGTTTGGTTTGACTTCGTCGCAACCGTCGTGTGAAGCACCATGGAGGTGGCTCCGTACTTCTTGCTCCTGCTCGAGCTGCTGGGTGTCGTGGGGCGGTGCGTGTTGTCGGTGCTTGTGTACATGCTTCGACTTGTGGTTCCCGTGAGCCGCAAGTCGCTGCGCGACAAGCACGTGCTCGTCACCGGAGCGGGACACGGGCTGGGACGCGAGATCGCCCTACGCTGCGCGCAGCTCGGCGCTAAGCTCATCCTGCTCGACATCAACAAGGTGAGCAGATTTTGAAGGTGCATTTTTTTACACTTTTACAGGTACGCTCACCCTGCATTCGGCATTTCGCGGTTTTCTAGGTGGCAGGTCGGCGTCTTTATGTCGTGTTTTGCAGGTAATCGTGTAGTTAGGCGGGTACACGATATAGAAGGCACATTACTTAGCCGTAAATGCGTCGTACAGGATGACCAAATAACATTTCCGAATTCGTTATCGACTCTTACACTCAGGCTGGTGTGCATTTAGCACTGCTCCGCAACATTTCTGGATCTGTGACCTTTTTTTTTCGCAAACACTGAGTTGAAACGTACACTGCGACTACTTGGCAACCTACCGCGTTGCATTACTGAACTAGATAGTCCAACAACTGGCCGCGGCGACCACATTTCGATGTGGGCTAAATACGAAGACGTTTGTGCACTTAGATTTCGGCACACATTGAGGAACCTTTGGTGATGAAAAATAATCCGGGTGCTCCCATAACGCCGAACCTTTTATCAGATTGTAGTATGGGTACACACATCGAACTCTAAAAATTAGTTGAAAGCGTCGATTCATCCTGCAATCGCTTATTATTACTTTTCGGAAGTTCAGTTCACGTTTCGTCTTTATGCCCCGCGATTTACTTGATCAGTGCAAGTCAGATGCCCCATATTTCTTCGTGTGTATTGCGATGACGGGTACGTTCCGTGCCATCGCTTACTTAATCTAAAAACGAGCGTCCGACGACTCAGAGGCATTGCTTACTTAATTATTCGCAAAAAGAAACAAGTGAAAAATAAACCAGTACTTGTCGATACATAATAAACCTTTCACATCGAAAATGTGACACATTCAAGTCCCCTTGAATGTAACCACTTAGCACGATTGAAAGTTGGGCAAGTTGGTTCGGATTCATTGCTTGAAAATGCGCGGTAAAGAGGGTCACACGAGAAAGCCGGTAAACAGCGCGCCGTCCTGTGTTTATCGCATTTCTCGCATGGCCGCCTTCGCCTTTTCCGCGCATTTTCAAGCTGTGAATGTAACAACGTTGTACAGAATCGCGTATGTTGACATTCACCCTCAGTGACCGTGAAACCAGCGGCTGGCCGTTTGCGCAGGAAGTAAGAAGGTTTAGTTGTTGTTTTTTTGTTTGTTGTTGTTTCTTTTTTCACTTTCTTTTATAGCTTTACAACTTCGAGTGTGCCAACTGAAAATTGACTCATCCTGTCCGCTTGGAGTAGCCGAAGCGCTGCTATAATTTACTGCCGAATACGCTTTCGAAACAGAGGCTCACCTTCGCTACGGAAACCCATTACTTTTTTTTCATCCAAAGAAATATTAGTTTTGTCAGGTACAATCTATAACTCACATTTTTTAAATATATGTTTTTGTTCTGAGCGCTGCGAACGAGTGCGGATCGGCGTAACGGGAAAATCTGCGCACGTCATTCTAAAGTCCAGTTGGGGTGGCTAAACGAAGCCCCTCAAAAGCTGTCCGTACTGGATAAGCCAAGATTCTCGTGAAACAACAAAAAGTCGCAAGCATGTAGACTAGTTAGTTAGTTAGTTAGTTAGTTAGTTAGTTAGTTAGTTAGTTAGTTAGTTAGTTAGTTAGTTAGTTAGTTAGTTAGTTAGTTAGTTAGTTAGTTAGTTAGTTAGTTAGTTAGTTAGTTAGTTAGTTAGTTAGTTAGTTAGTTAGTTAGTTAGTTAGTTAGTTAGTTAGTTAGTTAGTTAGTTAGTTAGTTAGTTAGTTAGTTAGTTAGTTAGTTAGTTAGTTAGTTAGTTAGTTAGTTAGTTAGTTAGTTAGGTTGAGTTGAAGGGTTGTCGCGTCACTGAGTCGCTCAACAGGATGACGACTGATCAAATTGTCAGAGGACGCAGAGGAAATAAAGGATCACAAAAGTCTTCAGTGCTTGGTATATATAGCGTTTTGCTGCTGAGCACGAGGCCGCGGTTTGGATTCCAGGTCGCAGCTGTCGGCTTCCAATGAAGGCGGAATGCAGTACCGCTCGTGTAATGTGCCTTGGGCGCACACTGAATAACTACAGATCGTCGAAAAAAAAAAAGAGGTATGACAAGGTCCTCCACCACACGGCTACCCTCAAACGACAGTCCACATCTCACGTAGCTTAACTGAAATTATAACTTAACTAAAGTCGGATATCAGGACGAGGAGAAAGAATCGCATCTGATGAACACGTTGGAATCTGGAATTTATAAAGCGAAGCTTTCGTAAATCTGTTGCTTGAACTTCTGCGCAACTGAAAGCGTTCTCTGATAGCTCGACGCTCCTCGCTCAGTCCCATTTTCTTCACTTCCCGTATTTCTTCTACACACTCAGATGCTTCTGTTGCCTATTCCTTCACTTCTGTGTATAGCCGACTCCTTTACTTTTCTGTTGACTTCTCTTGCCTGTCGTTCGAGTCGGGCACACGCCCTGTATAACACGTACAGTTTTTGCGGCATTGGTCAAAGGTGTGGACGCACGTCCAGTGGCTCAATTTGTCGTCGTACAGTTTAGCGGGGTTTTCGTCTACTTGACAACGCATCATCCACATAGTGCGGGAAAAGGACAAACGAGGCTTCACTTAAAAAGCGACAACTCAGGGCTAGATTGCCGCTCTCTGACAACGGCATTTATCGAAAGCTTGCAACGACCGTGCACTCATTCAAGGTGCAACATCGACCCCGGCATTCTGTAAACGCCGAGACAAACCGGTATATTTCCCTTACGCGTGAGTTGTGTACGAGAGAAAGGGCCATCTTTTCGAAGGTCACTCAAGGAACGCCCATCGGCACGCACCTAAAACGGCAGGAGGAAAGAATTGTGCGGGGGCTTATACGGTGATTCACACGATCCTTGTACCGTTGCTGTTTTCTCATAAAGCCGCGTGGGACAGTGGTAATTCGCAATTAAGGAATGTCGTACTTGTTCTTTTTTTGTTTCTGTTTGGTTTTGTTTTATTGCTTGCCGATGTGTCGGCAGACGCAACTTCTCTAACGTCTGCGCGCGCGGCAAGGTACTTGGACACATTATTGGTCAGTTTATTACCAATTTTCTCTAACATAATAACCTGTTGTCTTCAGCCCAACATGGCTTTCGTAAAATATTATAAACCTGCACGCAGCTATGCAGCAACGACACTCGCAGTTTTTTTCCCGCTTCGTTGAGTCATGACTCAGGAGAATTCCATTGACCGTGCGAAGGCCGCGCTATCAAATGCTCGCGTTCCCGCCGAACCTGTTTACTGGGATGGGGGAGGGGGACTTCGCTTTTCACCTTGGGCCGCATACCATAGAAGCCCAAATTACCCGCTGAGTTTTATTCTATACATGTAATACACTCCAGGCACGAACATCGCGCAAATAAACTTTCGAATTCTGACCACAACATTGACGAGTTATCTTCCTCTTTGTGAATTCGCATGCTTCCCCTTCAACGTTAATTTCAGTGAATTGTGTTTTTTTAACGGGGCTTGTTGCTGAGCTAGTTGGTTCATTACTTGAGGAAAAACTGGTCTGTGCTTCCCTCAGTGCGAATAGCTGCTTCGGCTTCCAAGTAATCCCACCCTCCCCCTTCCCTATACTCCGTTTCATGCATCAGGTGCATCGCTGTGGAAGCTATCTATGCAAGAAGTTCGGTCAGCAAATTGTGTAAATTTGGGCGTTTCGCGCTTGGCTTTCCCGTGCCAGCCGAGCACGCGCCTGCGCGTGAGGCGTCGCGATGGACTGCAAATGAAACACCAAAATACGAAAACAAGGACGCTAAGCGATTAAAAACAACAGACTGACAACCGCATAACAGGGTTTGTTTATTTCTAAGGCACAAAGCATCTTCATTTATTACTCAGCCTAAAAACAAACCACGTTACGGTTGGTGGAATCATTGAACTATTGCTTGGTGCGAACACATCTACTGCAAGAAGTCTCGCTAGATTCCACCAAAGTTGCACGTGATCTATGAAACCGAGTATAGCAAGACTGGAAACCTACGCCGCCGATCTTTCTTTTTTTTTTTATCTACGCATATACTACGCGTTTATATGAAACGACGAGGAGAGCCTACGAGCGTTTTAACTTTCAGATCAGCTTTTGGCAAGCGAATTCACGCAAGATCTCTAAGCCAGCTTCTCAGCTTATCAATGCGTCGGGCTTACTTATCCAGAATAAAAAATGTGTGTGTGTGTGTGTGTGTGTGTGTGTGTGTGTGTGTGTGTGTGTGTGTGTGTGTGTGTGTGTGTGTGTGTGTGTGTGTGTGTGTGTGTGTGTGTGTGTGTGTGTGTGTGTGTGTGTGTGTGTGTGTGTGTGTGTGTGTGTGTGTGTGTGTGTGTGTGTGTGTGTGTGTGTGTGTGTGTGTGTGTGTGTGTGTGTGTGTGTGTGTGTGTGTGTGTGTGTGTGTGTGTGTGTGTGTGTGTGTGTGGTGTGTGGTGTGTGTGTGTGTGTGTGTGTGTGTGTGTGTGTGTGTGTGTGTGTGTGTGTGTGTGTGTGTGTGTGTGTGTGTGTGTGTGTGTGTGTGTGTGTGTGTGTGTGTGTGTGTGTGTGTGTGTGTGTGTGTGTGGGACGACCACCACTGCGGTTTTTTGAGTCAGTGCATGAGGCAAGCAGAACACGGAAAAGGTGACCTAAGCAAGCGATCGTTCGTAATTAAAACAATTCCGTAAAGATCTCGCGGTAAAAACAAGAGAAACGCTTTAGAATTATGTTGAATTAGCTTCAGTTACTCTGATAGCAAATAACAGCCAACATATTACTCAACAGTGCTGATATTATGCTAGCAAATACGTTACACTAAATACGCTGGGCTTCCCGCAAATCTCGTGCACACTCTTTGTCACAGTTCGTCTCATAATCGTAACGCATTAAAAAATTGCTTTGTTTAGCGGGCGAAATCTAAAACGCACACTTCGCCGTCACCTATAGTTTCGAACTTTGAAGCGTTTACAGCCGCCGCACACTTCCGTCAGTATCCCACTTCTGACGTCACGTACGTTATTTGTAACCACGCTGCCCACTTGTCCCAGCAGTGCCAGTGAACGCGCGATCGACTGCGAAGCAGTTCTTAACGACCCAGGCTGTCTATACTAGACCGCATGGTGTAGAGTTGTAGAGTTGTCACATGCCGCCGAGCTAACAAGCAAATAATCATCCCAAAAGAAGCCTCCCCCCTTCCAAAGAAATCGGCTCTACTTTTGTGAAGAAGCCTAAAGAAGCGGATTTTAATAAACATTCTCACTCCTGAAAGTATTTTTCAATTACGATAAAAATTTGCTAAAATACGAGGAGAACGTAAAAAGTAACTTTAATCATTTGTGTACAGCGAAAATATGCGCAGTTATGAATGAAATCACATATTTAATTTCAAACATATATTCTCCAGGGTAGCCTCCACTCATAGGCGTGCGCAGGGTTCCCCATTAGGGGGGGGGGGGCGAAGGTTCATCGCAGCGCCCCCCCCCCACCCTACTAAGTCCATATATGGGGCAGATTTTGCGCCCCCCCCCCCTCTTGGGCGATTCCCCCCCTGTGCGCACGTCTATGCCTACACTCTTCTCCTTGCACTTCTGCCAGTGCATAAATAACTTATTGACTCCACCAACGTATGTTTGATTTCAACGCTCAACTAGACGAAGTTGTCGATGAAGACGCTATGAGTGAACGTTACGAGCACTAAAATAACTATATTTGTGAGAAAATCGCGAAGCCCCAGAAACTCGGCAAGCGACTGGCAAATTCCACAAGTGACTCGGTGATAAAAAAAGAGACTAAATCCGCTTAATATAAGCGGAACTGGCAAATATGCCGTGCACTATACGTTCGCCTTTCTGCTTCCTTGCGGAGAAGTCTGTAACGTACCCCTGTCTCGAATAATCACCCTTATACCTCGCTCTCCCTCACCCCTCCCCACCCTTCCCCATGATTCTCGCTAATGACTTCGAGATGACTGGGAGCTCGCTTTGCCCCCGCGAGCATCGGTTTTCGATGCGCGTCGCATTTCTTAAACGCGTCCCATATATGCGCTTTAATCGCGTAATTTTTGCTCGCTTCTATTTAATGATGCCGCACCTCGATAAGCGAGTTGTCTAGCAGCTGTTGTGCGCCGCAAATGAGAAGTCAGATAACGGTCCCGGGGTCGCTCGTTCCCCGCGCACGCGATTATGAAATTTAACGCAGCGGCCCGGGAGTGCTTAAACGCTTTATGGGCTCGTAACTTGTACGGTGAGAAAAAGAAGAAAAAAGAAAGGATACGACGGGGGTTTCCATCTCATACACCGTGCGAAGAAAGACACTGAGATATTTAGTCGACGAGCACACAAATGCTGGCGTTTATTGAAAGGCGGTCGTTTCATCGAAGTTATGTGTTCGTAACGTTTTGAGTTGGAAATCGTGCCGCGCCAAAAATTACTAACGCATATACGAACGCGGAGATAACATGGAAATATTAAAGTCCTCGACTTCGTGGATTGTCTCTGAACCATTTATGTACACGGCGGCGTAATGCGCCGATAACGGACCCGTTGGTTCATAATTAAATAACCCTTACAAACAGCTGCTTATACTATACAGCGGTTTCACGGAACTGTTTTGTTTCAGTGAATGGGGTATTCGGCGCCTAATTAAAACCCGGGCTTTGCGGTTGCGTTTCCCTAATTGCCAGCGCTTGGCATAGCGTCGATTCTTTACCGCATCGAAAGCTCATCGGTATCATTCTATAGACTTACGAGCTTACGTACTTCAAGCATGCGATCATGTGTTCTTGCTCCTCGACTAAAATAAGCAGAAGCCGCCGCGGGGGTACAGTGGTTACGGTGCTCAGCTGTTGACGCGAAAGACGCGGGTTCGATCCAGGCCGCGGTGGCTGCATTCAGATGGAGCTGGAATGTTAGAGGACCGTATATACATAGATGTTGGTGTGCGTTCAAGAAACCCAGGTGGCCGAAATTTCCAGAGCTCTCCACTACGACGCACCTCTTGCATACTCATGCCGTGGTTTTGGCACGTAAAAACCGCTGGGGTTATTATTATAGCGCAGTATCGTGATCGTGTAAGAAATTTTACTATTTTGGAATTGTACTTACGAGCGTCTGCTCGCAGTAATTAGTACAGTTCAGTGGCACATTCCAGTGCTCAGTATCAGAAGATCTTCACCTCTCCGTTTCTTAAAGTAGGACATTCAATCCATCGATTTACCGTCAGTCGAAAAGTGACACGGTCCCTTCTGCAGTCGCCTAAGAAGACTGAAAGGTGAAAGCATCTTCTTCATTTTCTCTCAGTCGTTTGTACTGATACCCCCCCCCCCCCCCCACACACACACACCCAAGATTGCTGCACCCAACGTGCTTTTGCACTGCCTCCGTGATCGCAGCATTGGAAGCTATCTGCACCTCACGTGGTTTTTGCACTGCCTCCGGGATCGGCCCACCTTTGACTTAGCGGCAATGTCTTGTAATGACGTTTTCATTACGTCACGTTAAATGACGTCGACGACGTAACTTTTCGCGTTTGATGGAGCATCCAAGGCTTTCGCCCTGATAACTGAGTTGTCTGCCTAGCCTCGTCTTCTATGCAATCAGTGGCGTAGCAGGGCACCGCCTTATCTCTATGGGTGTCGACATTCCGCGACAAGGCGCTGCTAATCATCCGGAGGTGCGTTTTGCACACGTCTTCGCTGCCGGCTCCGGAAGTCCAGCGGACGGTCCCGCGGCGAGGTGTCCTATCGCATATACTGGTCTTTCCGGAAGTCGGGTCTGACGCGCCGTGGCCGACTTCCGGGCCTTACTGGCGATCGCTTCCTTCCTACACGTTTAGTGGCTAAAGTTTTAAGATGACGTTCTGGGGATGCGGCGCACCATTGGCACACGCATCGTTAGGGCGGCTCCGACCTTGATAAGTTGCACGTGAAAGGGATGAGGTGTTTCATGCTGAGGTAATCACTGTATATATATATCCTATCGGCCCGTTGCTTTTTCCTCGGGCTCCCCTGTAGCATTTGACAAATGTGTTCTCAATGACCTTCTTTATTTACTTTTTCTTTAGTCTATAAACTGCAGGTATAACTTTCTCTAGTGTGTAAGTTGTTTTTTTCCCGTTCATTGTCATAATCGTCATCACCAGTCTATTTTATATCAACTGCAAGACAAAGGCGATTTCACCGCCTCACCTAACCCCTGCCTTCCTCGGCAGCCCTTGTCATCTCTTGGGATCCATTTTGTCGCGCTCTTTAACCGACCATCGCTTATCTGCACTTCGCGTTGCGTGTGCTGCCCAGGTCCACTTTTTTTTTCTTTTAATGTTGACTGGGGTGTCGGCTACTCGCTGTTCGTTCGCTTGCCCACTTTGCTGCCTTCCTATCTCTTAATTCTACGCCCATCAATTTCCGTTCCATCGCAAGTTGCGTGGTGCTCACTTAACTCTCCGCATCCTTTGTAAGTATCCGAGTTTCTGCCCGATGCGTTAGTAATGGCGATACACAAGTCCTGTTTTTACCTGATCTCAGAACAAAGGACGAAGGAAAGAGCGTTGAAAGCGGTAGTGATCTACATATTTACACAGCGCAATATGAATGACGACAGATATCGAGTCAAACAAAATAAAACAAAAAGTATCGAGTAGCGATGTTTTAAGCATTTGGGAAGGAGTAATTACTGTTAGGAGTAGAAAAGGTACTCCATTTTCTGCGCACGGCTCAGCGCCACTGGGGAGGGAGTAGAGGAAGATAAGAAGAATAGAAGAGACGGGAGATTTGAATCAACGTCCGCTATCTCCATCAACCAAGCGACGAGGGCCCCAAGAGAGCGAGCGGCCCATTGAGCTGGAGCTCCTGAGACGAGCGGAGGAGCGGGGGGTCTCCTTCAAGAACCGCTCTCTCTTTCCCTCAGCCCGAATGACCAACGAGGCGGGATGTCCAATAGGGGACATTCGGGATCGTGAAACATTCAGGCTGTGAATACGCAACGCAACACGCCAGGCTCATCGCTGCTTCTCGGCAGTAACAGCGCCCTGGCAACTGTTAAACGTCTTGGAATGCTGGCTTGATTAGAAACCCAATAGGCCTTAATTCAACGTCTCCAGCGTCTCTCAAAGTCCTCGTCATCATATTTGTCGTCGTCATCTTCCCCTTGCAGACGTCAAGGAGTGTGCTTATCCCACGGCCAAGATTTCAATCGTGCTTACCGACGTGTATGTCGTCCACGAAGTTGTAAATGTACACCGAACAGCAAAAGTTTACGGGACGTTGGCTACGCAAGAAATTTGATTTCTTGCTCTGTTGGGGCGCATTGCTTCTAATCTAGCTGGTGACTCCATATGTTTCAATGCCGACTATAGGCTGGAACACTTATTTGGAGGCTATGTTCCCAGTCAAATCGAGAGTATAGCTTTCTCGAACATTTCGCGTCCCGCAAAGCTTTTGCTGCTGGGTGCACTTCGAGCCGCACTGTGTGTGGTGCCTTCCTTGTCACTCTCCCATAATCGTAGCGCCAGATGCCGTTTTTTTTTTTTTAGCAGGTAGTTTAGGGAAATATGGGACAGGCCCATGCACGCTGGTCGTAGTGAGGCTTATGATGATGTTGAGTTAAACTATAGGTATGATGAGCTAAACTAGAGAAATGGTTAGTTAAACAAGAGAAATGCTGCGAGTTGCTCGTCGACATCCATGACTTTCCTTTATCGTTCTCTCTTTGAACTGCGGTTAGTGATCTTTAATCATCACCTGATGCGCGTGCACCGCGCACGCTTAAAAGCTACTGAAAATGGAACGAGGATTTCACGCATGTGTGTTGCGTGCGTGCCCCTAACTACAAATAGGGGCCCCGAAATAACGTCTTCGTACACGAAAACGAGCGGCGCGCCCTCTATGTATGTATACATACACAAATCACGCGCATTTGCGGAACTCAAAAGGGAATTCGGAACCGGCAAAAGAAATGGAGAGAGGGCACGCAATGAATCAAGAAAGTGAATAGGACACTGTCGCACGCTCGGCTGCATCCTAGACACAAACACGCGCCACAAGCGAGTTACCCCCATAGAATCTCTATACGTCGTTGCTTTCCGTTCCAGCCTGCTATCTCCTTCCTGTTTCTTTTCCGTTTTTCTATGGTTCTTAGAACTTTGGGATGTGCTGGAACTCTGGGAGAAAGCAAGAAAACGATAAGCACCGAGTCTGCAGGCCTTTCGCCGCGCGCGTTTCATGGGGGCCGTCCTCGACGCAAGTCTTTCTGGAACCCCGTGCCTAGAGGCGCAACGCGCGCGGGGGAATTGTGCGACCGCCTTCGCTGTCACTGCTGCCTGCTTTTGCCGTTGCGTATCTTCTATGTGTGTGAGTGTGTTTGTGCTTTCGAGGAGCTCTCGGGTAAAGAGCGTTTTGTCCGAACAAGTGGGCTCTGCTGCCGGGGAGATTGGAAGCGCGCGCGCACGCGCTCGCGCCCCACATCGCGTTTGTTCGAAGCTGCACTGCCTCTGTTGCTGCTACTGCGTGCGATACGGCGGCTGAAAGCTACAGGACGCGCGAAGCACACGTTTACGCACAGTGCAGTGTATATGCGTTGGCTCTCGACGAAAACTGGCCCTCAATGCTTCTCGGGCGAAGGTGGCAAAGTAAAAAAAAAAGAAAATCATCTAGTGAAAGGATGGCAGGGAGAAAGCTTATGTATTTCCTGAATCGGTGATGCACAATTTTATAGCCAATTTTTATGCACAGTTTTATAGCTTTAGTGCGCGATGGCACACAGACGCGGTGGTTGATGGAAAAATGGGGAACTGCTTTCTCTGTCGCCGTGTTATAGGATTTATTTTCTTTCCGTATGCATGGTAACCAGTACTGGTTATCATGCATTATTGTTCACGGATTTTTGGTCAGGCGGGCAAGTTAACTCGCGAGGACTTCGGTTCAAGCAACACGCTGAAACGCGTTGCGTTCAGCCTGGAGAAACGTCGGCCTTATATGTATATTTAAAAACGCTGAGATCGCTGAGATTTCTAGTGTCTCCTCTTGTGGCATATTTAAAGCGGCATAGAGGCTCTTCGTTTCGCGTTCCTTTTTTTTATTTGCTATGGCGTAACATAGTGATGAACACATCTTCACAGATTCGGTTCCCGCGGAATTCAAAAATAGGCTCGCGTATGTAGTTCGACGCTTTGGTGCGCATTCATGCAACCCAATTGTGAGAAATCACTTTTGATTACGCGCGCTTACTCAGACAGGCTAATTGCCTCGCTGGGTTTAAATAATTACGCATTCTCCGATATTAATAATAAAAAAAAGATCAATAAAGAGTAATCGCACTCGAAAGCCTTATGTCGCGATCGCGGATATCGGGACAAACACAATAACGACGGATACGGTCCATCTTTTCCATGTATGGAAACTAAACGGCTACCTATAGCCTAGTGGGCCAACGGTTATAACGTTACGTTGCCGAACACGAGGTCGTGCGTTCGATTCCTTGCCACGGCAAGCGCATCTTGATTCGGGCGAAGTGCAAGAAAACTCCCTTGCATTCAGCTTTAGCCGCACGTCGTATATTATGTAATAAAACTCCACTTATTAATCGCACACAAGAAGATCCAACTTGTTCTATCTCCCTTCTTCTTTATTCTCTTCACCTCCCCTTCTTCTTCTAACTGTAGGCCGCTCGGATTGCTTCACATTATACCGGAGTACCACATACCACTGGGCACATATTTATCACATCGTCGTCTTGGCACGATCAAGCACCAGAATGTGATGAATGTCGCACGGTCGCGGTGCCGCATTCTTTTCTCTGGTGATTCTTCCTCGAAACGCTATACGTGCTTCGGACACTAAAAATTATAGCAAAGCTGTCAAACGGGCAATAAGCGGGGCTAGTCTTTTTTTTTTCTTTTTTTCTTTTCTTTTTTTTTACAGTGCAGCTGTTAGAACCTCCCTAGGTTTCTCATGTCGTCGTGCGCAGCTTCGACTTGCGGATATGTGCCACAAAATTTGGGCAAGTGCCGCTGCTCGCCTCCGGCCAACTAAAAATGAAGAAGCTGTCTAGTCAAGCGCAATCTACTCCTCCTATACAATGAACCAAATGCTGGCGTTATGGACACAGTGCTCATGGTTGTCTCGAACCGATAAACTAACAAAGGAAAACGAAATTGAAACTGCACCGGAGATTGAAGACCTGAATGACCTGATGCAGCTTGCCAATGCTTTGTACGTCGGGAGCCGAACGATGGCGCCCAGCCAGAGTGCTGCGTTTGTGCAAATACCGAACATCGAAGCGCTTTACTTGACCAATCAAGATGAAGATTACACTTTCTACCAGGCAAATGATAATGTACAAAAGACTTAAGCTGCCGAGTATTGTAGGCTAAAAGAACACCCTCTCGACCCGATTACGAATTGATATCACGAGGCGTTGGACAAGGTGTCCGAGGATGAATTTATAGGCACGGTCCTAAATATCCGATCGCTTGGCAAGCATTACGCAAACTTGGAATACGATGACATCCTCCTGTGTCTAAACGATTCACGGTGTGATTAGGTGCTACTTTACTGGGCTTCCACCAGCTCCGTTGCTCATTGGTGTTTGCGATAGCAAAGCCACACGTAACTTTTTTTTCTCCCTTTTGCATTTTCTAAAAACGCGGTGACTTAGAACCACGAACTAAGCAAACAAGATAAACGAACACAGGTTTATAGGGCGAAGTGCGTTGCCTGTAACTCGGTGTCCAAGAGCGTTAATGGGTTCACGTCTCGTTTATTTCGTTTGTGGTTTTCAGTCGGCACACTCTCAGATTACAGGAAAGCCGGGCGCGTCGAAATGACGCAACCTACAGGTCACCTTGGGAACCGAGTGTACGGTAACCCTTTTACGCCACGGCTTCGAGGACGCTCTCGTCCTGTAGGTTTACTTATTATTTTTTTTGTACGAGTTTTCCTCCTTACTTAAATAGCGCTGTCATAGCGTGTGCCGATGCAATGTAAGTCCGCGGGGTATAGTATAACCACGCGAGCCGTGATTGCTATCGAACTCTCCCACGTTCATGGTCACCGTCGCCCGACGTGACAGGTGAAAGTGGTCGCCGACCGCACTCTATCACAGCACATTCGTTTGGCTGGTCAGTTTTATAGGGTTTAACGCTCCGAAGCGACTCAAGCTATGATGGGTGCCGTGGTGGAGGGTTCCGGATAATTTCGACCACCTGGGGTTCTTTAATGTGCACTGAATTCGCACAGTGTACACTGACCTCTGTAGCATTTCGCTTCCATCGAAATGCGACCGCCGCGGCCTGGATCGAACCCCCGTCTTTCGGATGAGCAGCCGACGTCTACACTCTAAGATAAAAAAAGAATGCGTTGCCCTTATTCGCGAGTCCTGACTTGCGAAAACATGAGACAGAACATGAGAGTCACGTGAACTCTTTTTAGAGACCATTATACTTTCTTCTGAGAGTCGAGAAACCGAAAAGAGAGTCAATTGACGTGCCTCTTTAAAGAGAGTCATATACGTGGTAAGTCAGGACTCCTCATTTCCTTCTTAGAGTGTATGGCGCAGCAGATTAATCGCAGTTGTTGTAGGCCTGCACGGTGCGTCTGTACAGTGTCGGCCATGTTTAGGCGGTACACCTCAGTACAGTGTCCAAGAGTTTATCGAAGCTGACATTTAGCTTAAATTTTTTAAAAAAACTTTTTGACCTAACAAAGTGTCTCCCTCCGTATTAGGCCTTCTCGTTTGCTGCAGCATGCTATATTTAGCTACAATGTCTAAACACCTCCTAAATAGCCCAACCTTATTTATCAAAGGTAAACGAATCTTGATCAGCTGTTCTGTTCTTTGACGAGGCGCGTCAAAGGCAGTGAATCACATTCGCTTACCGCCACGATGGTGTAGTGGTTAATTAAGGTGCTCCACTGCTGAACCGCAGGTCGCGGGATCGAATCCCGGCCACGGCGGCCGCATTTTCGATGGAGGCGAAAATGCTAGAGGTCTGTGTACTTAGATTTGGGTGCACGTTAAAGAACCCCAGCTGCAGGGGCGTAGCCAAGGGGGGGGTTGGGGGGGTTCAACCCCCCCCCCCCCCGAAATTTTTCAGTTTTGCTTGCGTATATATACACGTACACATACAAACGCACGCACGAACATACATAAAGTATGGTTGAACCCCCCCCCCCCCGAAAAAAATTTCTGGCTACGCCCCTGCCCAGCTGGTCAAAATTTCCGGAGCGCGCTCCACTACGGCGTCTCTCATAATGATATCGTGGTTTTGGGACAATAAACACAAACTATAATATTACTAATCACATTCGCTGTACTAAGAACGACCAGAGTGTTTAGCAAGTTGGTGTATGGGGGTTCAGGTCGGAAGAGCTGATTTGCAGGTACGGACTCAAATGAAGCAAGAACGATGTTTGTATTTTCCATTTTCCTTCACTTACGTCCATGTTTACCTTTACACGTGCCGCGCAGCGGGCCAACTTATGAGGCAAAGCCATAACGCGCCAACTAATTGGACCACGTGGTGACAGTTACGGCGAGAGAAGGGGGTGAGACATTGTTCAATGCACCGCAGTTTCGAGCTACGAGCTTTTTCAGATTGGAACGTTGCTTCTGACGACTGAAATGACTGGCGATCAAGTGAGCGAAAGTAATGTGTTCCGAAGGGCCCGATTCTTTGTTACAACGATGCGAGCAGACAATGGATTCGGAGAAAGCTTAAAGGGGTCATGAAGCACCCCTTGGGCTTGTTGAAAAAAACACATCCTGCGGAAAGCTGACACGGCTATGAACTGCTCTGCCAAATATTACAGTCGTGCGCGCCGCGTAATGGCCACAAGCGGAGCGCGAAGTTGCCGTTTCCCCAGGCACCCTCTTTTCAAACAGAGGCCGGTTCTCACTCTCGTCGGTGGGCGGGGCGTCTGTCCGTTTACGTCGCGGATCTGTCAGTTTACGTCGCAAGAGACATAGCGTGCTTATTGGCCGATAGCCGAGGTAAATCGAGAGCGGCGTTCGGATCAGATGCGCTTCTTGCCGCGGGGTGCCGCCACTTGCCGGCGCCGCACTCAGTACACGGTAGCCGCACTCGCGCAAGCGAATCACAGCGGGAGAGCGATCGCGTTTCATGACGCGCGCTGACGTAACTTCTTTCCCCCATGCCATCCCTCTCTGTCTAGCTTCCAGTGCGCTCGTCGGCACGAGAAAAGAGAGAAAGCGCTGGGAGCGTGCGCCAAACCCCCGTAACTCCGCTGATTCTTGACGGATTCGAGAAATTTTTGCGGCAATCGATTCGGGAGGCAGTACACTCCGATACTGAGGTCATTAGATCATTACTTGGAAAAGTGGTTCATGACCCCTTTAACAAAGGTTGTCATGCTTACTTAAAACATAGAAATACTAAAGGAAGCGAAGTGAAGGTGCAGGGAAGTTGTCGCAAGTGGGAGCTAAACCCACTATGTACTTTTACAAATCTAGCTATACCGTGGTGAACAGGCCCTCGCGCCAAGTTTTGACGTTTGCGTATGTGTCCAAGATTAGACTTCGGAGTGATACACAGCGAATGTGAAACATCTACATATCCTTCATTCGTAGCTTGGCAAACAACGCTGTCCTTGTCGGAGAAACCCAGGCACCACTTATACTCGTCAATACGATCTGGCGCCATGCAATGAGTCTATACCTAACTACCGGGAAAAGTCAACTTCATGGCTGCCGCGCCGTATCATGTTTTGTCCTCCCCCCTCCCCCCTTCAAATTTTTTCGACGTAAGCACGTGATCTATCAGGATGTATGCGTATCTCAAAGGGATTGTTTTTCAGCCCTTTCGCGCAGGGCTGTATAAACAACAGGCAACGGCGCTCGTTTGAAACTCCTTGATGGGCTAACTGACACGAGGACGACACTGACAAAATCGACGCAGCATGAAGCTTCCCTACGAGACGCGTACCGTCGGTTCTCAGTCTCGGAGCCGCTTGTCGTTTTTCGATATTGCCATGGCCGCTTGTTATTGTTATGTGATCGGGCCTCACCCAGCACCTCCACCAGATGTCACGTGGTAGCGCCGGTGTAGAAGGCGGCAGTCACGCTGGTATAGAGACGGAAACTCTTTATTGAGCGAAGTTGTGCCCAGAAAACTAAGTAACTCCAAGTACAAACAATGCGCTCTGTACACTGATAGCGGCGACCACAGTTGACGGCTTTCGGTAACCTGATCGTCGGTGGAACGCGTCGTATTTTATTCATGAATGATCGAAAATTCCAGTGTTATCGCTGAGGCTCGCGTTATAGCTTCAGAATAGCCTCGACTAATGGTGACGTGCGCGCAACCTTATCGGAACCGTCTAAAACAGCCTCGAAGTGCCACAAACATTGCGGCGCAGCCTGCGCCGAGCGGTGGTAAGGCTTTCTTTTTCTTTTCTTTTTTTTTTTTTTTTTTTGTGGGTGACACCCGATCACATCACAATACAGAAATAAGCGCGCGTGGCAGTATGATCACTGTTGTTCCTCTTAGCCTCCACTGCCTCGTCAAATGCGGTTAGTGGTGGGGCGACAAATGGGAAAAGGAAGCGAATGTCCTTCGTCGATAACGTTAGTCATGCTCTAAAAAATGAAGAAGTAAAAGGCGACCGCGTGGAGGATGTGAGGCAGAGAGAGAAAGAGAGCAAAGGCGCGTTGAGGTCATTTAGGGCCGATTATGGCCTATCGCAGTCACTCTTTCGGCCGGACGACCGTAAGTATAAGGCTGTCGTCGCCACCCAAACTCGCCCAACGACTGAAATGGACTCTCGGGAGTCGACACAGAGCTCCTAAACGATCGTCCTAGGGCGCACCGCCGTTCGCACGCAATCGCCAGCGCTTTAGCGTATCCCTTCTCTCCCTCCCACTCTTTTCCTCCTCTCTGACGGAGTCCCCTCACCCTCGCTGGAGTTCTCCTTATGGCGCTTGCGGCCTGAATGTCCAACGAGACGGAATGTACACGAGACTGAATGTCCAATAGTGGACATTCAGTCTCGTTGGACATTTCGTCTCGTTGGACATCGTCTCGGTTGGACATCAGTCTCGTTGGACATACAGTCTCGTTGGACTTCCGTCTCGGTTGGACATTCAGTCTCGTTGGACATACAGTCTCGTTGGACATTCCGTCTCGGTTGGACATTCAGTCTCGTTGGACATACAGACTCGTATGGACATTCAGTTCTCGGTTGGACATTCAGTCTCGTTGGACATTCCGTCCCGCCCGGTCACAAATTTCACTTTTCCGTTTTCGTTCCACACATCCCAATATTTGCTGTGAAAATTTTCGGAATGTGCCCTAACATTTGCGACGTGCGTGAAAATTCGTTTCGTCGTGATAGGACGTGGCGCTGACACTGCGTATTACGCACGGCGCGTAATACTGCTCGATACCCAGGCTTGTACAAATGGCAGTGATATATATATATATATATATATATATATATATATATATATATATATATATATATATATATATATATATATATATATATATATATATATATATATGTATATATAGAGAGAGAGAGAGAAAGTGCAAAGACACGAGGGAATAAAATAAGGACACAAGACGCAAAAGTGAAATATTTAAAAATAAGAAAAAAATATTTAAAAAACTTCCTTTTCCACCCGTTTGCTCGTGTTCATATAACTTGATGCCTTTTCAACTAATCGAGTTGAAAGTTTGCGCTTTTCATGCTTTTGTTATGTGCGTCCTCCCTAAAAATATGTACCTCTAACTTTAGCAAGCACAGTTTAACAATTATGCAAAACCATATAGCCCGGTACCTCACCTTGTTGAGTAATCGATTAGCTTTCAGTTTTTTCTCCGTAATCCGTTAGCTTTTTTTAACAGTAATTGTAATCGCTGACGCTCTTTCACTGTAATGCGTACAAGTCTGTTCCCGACCCAGTTTTTTTTTTTTCACTTGAGCTTCACAGCACTAATATCGACGTCATTGGAAGAGTAATAGAAAAGCTCGTGTTCAGGCCGGTTCTGAAAAGTTCTCAAATGATTTTAAACATCATAAAAACAGTTTTATTGTCGCCAACGATTACCTGTATGCTATGTGTTGTAATGAAAAATTATTCACGCGAAGCACTTTGCAAAACGCGAGCAAGATTGGCTACTTCGGCAATAAGCTCAGAAAAAATGAGCAGTTCGCAGCGGATGGCCTGATGGTCTCTTGACTGGCCCGGTGCAGCGGAGCTGTAGGTCACCGCTCATTGCACGTCACTCTAATGTGGTGTGACGTCACTAAAACTTTCGTTACGCTTCCTACACAGTGACGTCGGTGTCAGTCGCGCTAGCGATGGGTCTCGATCGCGAGAATGAGCATTTATACAGACTTTGGAAGTGAATTAAAATATATTCTAAACGTTTGCTGCATGCAATACTTCGTGCTGAGCGTCCTTGCTTACAGAGAAAGCCTACAGCAGGCTTTTTATAGCCTCAAAATTTGGTGACACCACTTCTTTAACGGCATGGTCTTTCCTAGACCGGCCTGCAGTTCTCTTGTAGCCGAAATGCCATGACATGTTTCCATCAAGGTAGTCAAAACTAAAACTGATATCCCACACTCAGCATGCTTCATAACCATTTCGTGGTTCTGGCGCGTAAAACCCAAGAATTTGATTTTAAAGGAAAATTTCCTCCCTAGCTTCTTCGACCCGCCTTCTTTAAGAGGAAAGAAGAATTGTTCTAGGGGCTCGTAGAAAGCCAACAATCAAGCCAAGGAAAGCATAGGTACGTTGTTTGTTGATGTTTTTTTAACTGTAGTGTAACGAATATTACCTAAATTGAAAGGACTTAAATGGCACGAAAAAGCACACTTTCTTTCGGTGGGATTCGAACCCACAACTTTCGCATTACGCGTCTGATGCTCTAACAATTAAGCTATACGACGGAGGGCGCTCCCTCGTCCAATTTATTGGGTATTTACGTGAGCTTGATCTCTGGGAGTGTTAGCAAGCGCAAATGTCCGCCGCCGTAATTATGAGGTTGCGGGTTCGGATCCCACCGATGGAAAGGTGTTTTCTCGTCTACTTGGATTCCTTTGAATATGGGTTATAATTATTACATCGCAGTTAAAAGAAAGCAACAAATAATGTCCCCAATGTTTTATTTGGCTTAATTGGCTGTTGGTTTTCTAACTAATAACTGAGTCTCTCGAACTATTCTTCTTTCGCACTTTCATAGCAAGGGCTTCGTCCTGCCTCGTGACGCTTTCTGGCAAAAATAGTGTTTCACACTCGCCGCCTTAGCTACGAGTGGCGCTGTTAACACTCTCAGGGATTAAACGCACATAGATACCGCACTAGAGTGGACGAGGGAGCGCCCTCTGATCGTAATCCTTTAAGGGGCTGTGATGTCCGATTTATGACAAAGATAAATAGGAACAGCAAAGTATGCAAACAAACAAAATAAATCAATAAAGTAACATACTCAACATACATATGAAAACTAAAACTACAAAATAGAAATAAAACTAACAAAACTTGAAATTATGATAAATGCAGTAAAGCGAATACGGAAACAAAAATACGACGCCCGACGCCACAGACAGTCAATATTTGCAAAACACACAAAAAATGCGATCTTCTGTTAGGCTATCTTAACCCAACGAATTCAGTTGCCTGAGAAATTTCAAACGAGGGCACGTTTATCTCTTCTAAATTGGACATTCCGTCTCGTTGGACATTCAGTCACGTTGGACATTCAGTCTCGGTTGTACATTCCGTCTCGTTGGACATTTCGTCTCGTTGGACATTCCGTCTCGGTTGGACATTCAGTCTCGTTGGACATTCAGTCTCGATGGACATTCCGTCTCGGTTGGACATTCCGTCTCGTTGGACATTCAGTCTCGCCGGTCACGTGACCCATTGGACATTCAGTCTCGTTGTACATTCCGTCTCGTTGGACATTCAGGCTCTGAATCAGGCGGGGAGTTCCAAAGGCCAGAGCTGCGGACCCTGGGTCGTTGTATAACGATCGCAGGGTCCGCGCCCCCGCAGGATTTAACGGTCGCGCGAGATATAATGCCCCCCCCCCCCCCCCTTTCTGGTCTTCAGCATCGTCCCGATACGCCGTTCCCAACTACCCTTTCCCCTCCATTCTTTCTTATTATTAGCGCGAACTGCCCTACTGGGCGGTAATGTCCGGTCGTTACGGACCGGTGTAATGCACCTTAAGTGGTTATGATCTGCTTCAGAGTGGCAGCGGTGGCGAAATGAAAGTTTTTTTCCCTCCCATATACAGTTCCTCGATACTTCCCGGACGATGCCTTATGCTCATTATTCAGACGTTCGCTTCTATACGCGCGTGGTTTCTAGGGTGAGAGGGCCTTCAAGGTCGTCGTTTCCTTTATATATCCTCGGCTGAGTAGAACGACTGTTTTTCACGCGTGACACTGTATACGTGCGCGCATGGTCGATTGGTCATGACAAGAACAGCAGCTCTTCTTCTCTATGCGAACAAATTTTAAGCCTGGTAATACTTGTTGCTAGGCTAGTTTGTACGTGCTTACTTCCTGGAATACAAAAGCACGCGCAGGCACCATCGAGAGGACACGAAACGTAAAAAGTGGTTGCAAGGGACGAGCTTTTCCGTTTCGTGCCCTTTCTATTGTGCTTACGCCTCCTTTTGTAATTCCAGTAAAGTGTTAAGCCCGCGAGAACGTCCTAACGAAACTGTGACCAGCCGTCTCCTGTGTTATGGCTCGAGGCAGTTATACTGGCGTGACATAATCGATGCGCAATTTCATTCGGGACCGTAGGAAAAAAAAAAAATTAGACGGCCATTACAACCCGTGAATGTGGATGTATAGCGAAGCGGATGAAAACCACCGCTGTAACTGGTGATACATATCACGGACTTCTCCAGTGAGGCTAAGAGGTCAACCATCCATGGTGACTGTAAGGTACGGTCATGCCCGGTTCCTCCTCCGGCACATTATTCGGACAGGAGAATGTCAGCACCCAGCCACGATGGTCTAGTGGTTATGGTGCTCGACTGCTGACCCGAAGGTCCCGGGATCGATTACCGACCGCGGCGGCCGCGTTTTCGACGGAGGCGGAAATGCTTGAGGCCCGTGTACTGAGATTTAGGTGCACGTTAAAGAACCCTAGGTAGTCGAAATTTTCGGAGCTCTCTACCATGGCGTCCCTCATAATCATATCTTAGTTTTGGGAGGTTCATTCATTCATTCACAAAACTTTATTGAGAGTCCTGAAGCCCGGTCTCTTCAGACCGAGGCGGGCCGCGTCCACGTCGGCACCGTTAGGCCGAGCCTTAGGGCGCCATCGTGAACCCTCTGGACAGCCCGTAGTTGATCCTGATATGAACAGCTGGAGATCATCTTCTGCCAGTGAAGCCATTTTTCTTCGGGGTTGGCGAGAGTCGCGGGCCAGCCCGCCAGCATGTGCCTGATTTCAATGATGCCATCGCATGCGTCACATTCTTTTCTAATTTCGCTTTCGGGGTGAATTTTTTTTACAAAATACGGATTGGGGTACGCCCCAGTTTGCAGTAAACGCAGCGTGACTGCCTGAGCCCTGTTCAACTTTGCGTGTGGCAGTGGGAATTGCCTACGCCCCAAGTAGTAGTATTTAGTGATCTCGTTGTAGGTTAGTAAATTATCTTTATGATTCCCGGAATGGCAGTGGGCGTCGGTTCGGTTCTGACCGGCACGGCAAGCGAGTCCTCGTGCCAGGTCATTCGTCACCTCGTTGAGGTTGACCCGAGCCTCGTCCACTTGTCCCATATGTGCAGGAAACCATCGGATTTCAGTTTCTATAGTTTCGACATTGCCGATAAGTTTAACCGCAGTCCCACCGACAAAGCCCTTGTCGAAGCTCTTAATTGCTGTTTTGGAATCGCTATAAATGTAAGACCATTTTCGGTTCCAAACCCCAACAATTTGCCATGCGAGCTCTCCGCGGCATTTCTTTCCCAATGCTTCTTTTAAAACTCGTTGTATACTCGTTCATTCAGGAACGCTTGATTTGATAACATTTATTTTTCTTTATTCAGTAGGCCTACCGGTCGAACGTAAGCGCCCTCGTTCGCGCAGGATTCCCATATTCTTTTCCAGTGGTAAAGCGTTTTTGCCGGTTATCGAGTGATTTCCGTTTTGTGTGAGTTATACACACTTCTAAGCCAAGTTATACAAACTATAAGCTTTGTATAGCTTGTAATTGGATTCTTTATTTCATTTATTAAAGCGAAAGCCTTAGATGCTTCAACAAACGCAAATATCGACCGTCGGCGGCGTCAGCACGAGTGATCTAAAGAATATTGTGATGACGTCACCTCATGACGTTATTGTGACGTCACAGATTGACAAAATTCGTGGCGTCACTACGAAGTCGCACCGTGTGACACCATCGTTTGATCTATGGTGGGCCGATCCCGGAGGCACTGCAAAAGCCCGTGAAGTGCAGAAAGCTTGCAATGCCTGCGATCCCGGGGGCAGTGCGAAACCGCGTAAGGCAGAATCAATATATCGACTGAGAAGAAAAACTGGAAGAAGAAGATGGTTTTTGCCTTCTAGTCGTCTTAGGCAAATGCATAGGAGTCGTTGTGAACTTACTTTTTTTCGCTCTCGTGTAGAGCGCACATAACGACGCAAAGCCGAGTCTCCCACAAAAAAGAATTCCTCGCATTCCCGCGCACCGCGACGAGGCAAGAAAGATAGGGCGTTGTTTCCTCGAGTGCACTTCTTAACCGGCGCCGAGCGAGACTCCCCTTTTATTTTCCCTCAAAAACCCGAACGAGCGAGACGGCTTTTCCTATAGCTACTCTGAGCTGTTCTTCTTGTACTTATTTTAACCGTTCGAACTGTCTCTACGTCGCGAGTATGAAGGGAAAAAAAAGAAAACTTTCGGACGAGCGTTTTGCTCGCCCAACTTACGAGGACTTTTTAAACTAATTAACGCCATACTTCGGGCAAGAATGTCTTCTTCTTCCGCACGATGCGCACCTCTCCTCATCTTGTTCTTTTTCTCGTCTTCAAAGAAGAATACCTCGGAAGTATACGTGGGCAGGCTTAGTAGTGCGAACCGGATTGCGTTGCTTCTTCGTGTAGCTAGTTCTAAGCGTGCCGCGTCACTGACAAAACGCTTTGTCCCGCCCACTTTAAGCAGCGGTTACTTCCACAGCGGGTAGCTAAAAAAAAAAAGGGAAGCGCCACCGCAAAGTTTAAGGAAGGCGCTGTAATTCATGTCCGACTAGACATAAGAAACTTTGTCCCGTACAAACTGGGGTTAAGTTTTAAATTGTTCTTGATGTCTCCGCTGGGCTAAGTTTAGGATACCGCTCGCGGTGTGTACGGCGTTTGTGTGTGGGTAGTATGTTTACAGCGAGCTGTGTGAAGTGCATGGTTACAATGCTAAGCGTGCGGCGTTGCGATCAGAGTGTATAAGTGTCGCGAGGTGCTCATGTGGCATGCTTGTCATATATACTGCAGAAGCGTTCAAAACTGGGCTCGTATATACAGTCTGCCACTCTGGAAAGTTTAGTGTGTAACTGTACCACAGTTTCCTCGGTGTTCATGGATTAAAGCGCGCGGTACTCGTGCGTGCATGGCGGCCGCACTCTAAGCGAAAAAAAAAAATTAATTTGGGTATGTGTTACTATTTTCGGTGACCCCTGACTTGCCATGTATATGACTCTCTTTAAGGAGACACTTTATCCTCTCTTTTGGGTCCCACGACACTCCGACGAGTGCGTAATGACCTCCAAAGACAGTTCACGTGCCTCTTTCAGATACATGACAAGTCGGGAGTCACAAGAAAGAGTCAAAGGATTCTTTATTTATTATTATTATTATTATTATTATTATTATTATTATTATTATTATTATTATTATTATTATTATTATTATTATTGTTATTATTATTATTATTATTTAAGGCCGAAAACATTAGTTGCCTCATCAAACACGAAAAGTGACCTTCGGCATCAACAACAGTTAAGCAAAAAAAAAATATATATATATATATAATGTGGTGACGTCACCATGAGACTTCATTGTGACGTCGCAGATTGCAGAAATATGTGGCGTCATCACATGATATCGTCGCTCGGTTATAGGTAGGCCGATCCCGAAGTCACGTGAGGTACAGAAAGATTGCAGTACCTCTGATCACGGAGGCAGTGCATAACCACGCTGTGCAGAAAGCTTTCGGGAGCGGGGCAATCGGTACAGTCGACTGAGAAGAAAAAGATGGCTTTTACCTTCGAGTCATCTTAGGCGAATGCGTAAGGGACCCTGTGGAGTTTCCTTTTTTTTTTTTCTTACAGAGTGGTGAGCGTTAATTGGACTCACCAAGTTCCCACAATGAAATCGAGAACCCTTTTTTACGCACTGCGGCTGTGTTTGATCTCCACAGCGATCACATATAGCGCTCACAAATGGCGCAAGATAGAATTACTGTATATGCTACCTTTAGGTAGCAGAGTTGCGCATCTGTCTTGCAAACGCCGCTAGCAACCATGCGCTGCGGAGAAGCTGACGCTCGGCTCAATTTTTGTATTTTTTCGACGGCGCCGCTGTAGCGAACTGGATTGACACTGGTCATTCACAGTAAGGTTAGCCACCGGTCTTCGACTCGCCAAACATGTCGATCGGTGACCCGGTAGGCATTTCGCCTGCAAAAACGGAGTGCGTCTTCGCCGCATAGCTGTGGTTGCTAGCCAGATCTATGCGCAATTCTGCTACCTAAAGGTATCGTATACAGTAACTCTAGCGCAAGATATGCTGACCGCCGTGCGGTCCAATTGTTGCGTTTAAATCGTTGAGTACTGCACAAGGGTATGCGCGAATGATCACTGGGCGTGTGCGACCGAAGCGGGCTTTGGTTAGTGGCTCAGACTTGTGTTGCCACAAATCGGGATTTTAGTCATTCGAGCCAGAAAAAGCGTGTCCGAGTCGAACGTGAAGCCGCTCGCCATATCAAAATCGGAGACCGGAAGCGGAAACACGTCGGCGCGTCTTGCGTTAGAGACAAACTAAGCGGTAAGCGCCGATCAACTAAGGGTCTTGTGTTGCCGACGAACTAATAGGAACCGCGCGTGCGGCCACGGCTATGTGCTCTGCAGTAGCAGTTTGGACTTGTTGGTATATGCCATTCTAAGTAAATGTATTGAATAGCACTCATGTAAGTGACAAGAAAACGATAGAAGGAAAGAAGTGTTAATTTCAAGGGCTCGTTTTCTTTGTTATACACAATAATTATGAGAACTAACAGACAATAATGCCAAGGAAAGTATAGGGGATGTTTTTAGTAATGAATGTAAAGTAATTGTGAAGAAAGAAAAGTGGACGAAAAGATAGCTTGCCGCGGGCAGGGACCGAACCTGCGACCTTCGAATAACGCGTCGGACGCTAACGCACCGCCGGTAGAGCATCGGACGCGTTATTCGAAGGTCGCAGGTTCGGTCCCTGCCCGCGGCAAGCTATCTTTTCGTCCACTTTTCTTTCTTCACAATTACCTTACATTCATTACTAAAAACATCCCCTATACTTTCCTTGACATTATTGTCTGTTAGTTCTCATAATTATTGTGTATACCAAAGAAAACGATAGAGAAGACGGAGCGGTAACAATATACTATACCACGGCTTATGTCGCGCCAACGAGGGAAGCTGCAGTGGACACGTGGCCCGAATTGTGCCACGTCTCAGATCTCACTCACGTTGGGATGTCGACGGTGAGAGCGCCTCAGAGCGCTCTGCGCTTGAACGCAGTGCTGCGAAGGAACGGGCGGTGTTCAGAGCGCTCCATTGCGACCAGCCGAACATGACGCCCGTCGCCGCGGAGCGCTCGACAACGGCCAGCAGAATGTATACCACAATTCGTATGGCTTAAGTCAGATGCACCACTGTCGCTTCTCACATTTAGTCACACCGCCCAATCATCGCCGTCGTCCTTATTACCGTCTAATGAAACATGATGGCAACTCGGCGGTCTTTATACAAACGCCGTTATCGTCATCACCGGCATGTGTATCTTTGCAAGTCTTCCGAACGCATAAGTTGCACTTCTGCAGTTCACAGAGGCTTAGTACTTGGTACTTGGGCAATCCATTTCTGCGGTATTTGCAATTATCATTCTTATTTGACTCTCACTCGCTGTTCTGTGATATCCCAGCCTCTCGGTAAAGACACAGAAAGCTTTCAGAGTGTCAGTAAAAAGGCGACGATATTTTACTTGCACTCAAAGCAAAAAAGAAAGTTCTTTTGCTCTTTTTAGTGAGTTCTGACTCGTCACATATATAACTGTCTTTAAGAATACACGTTAAATACATTTGGAAATAATTTATATTCTTTTCAAAGAGTCGCGGGAGGCGCGACTCTTTAAAAGAGAGTCGACGCCTGTCTTTAAAGAGAGTTATATACGTGACTAGTCAGGATTAACCAGAAATAGTAACAGTAGTTTTCTTATAGTGTGTGACCAAACTTCTTTCCGTCTGCTTTTTTAACACGACTGTGTCAGGTTAACTAAACAAGAAATGCTGTGCCGGCAGACACGTCATCCCCGTGAAACCGCAAATAAACTTAAGACAACAGCAATCACGTGAGGCATAACAGATCAGCTGAAAAGTTTAAGAACAGTCCTGGCGGCCGCGCCGTGGCAATATACGGGAGCGTGACGCCCAATTCGAGTCACGTACTCTTGCCGGTTTAATAATTTTTGATTCGCGCAAGCGTTGAAAGCGTTAAATTTAGTTCGTACTGTTATGGCAGCCACGCATCGCGACACCGCCGGGCCGCGCGCGACTTAAGTCAGCAGGTGCTTCTTTACGGGATCTTTTCTTAGTTTAATTTCTCTAGGCTCCGCTCCATTTGGCATTGGCGCTCTTGTCACGTCTTTAACTCAACGCCGCGCTTCTCGGGAAAATTGCGGGAAAGGCAGAACATGCGCAGGCATAATGGGAACTTGTAATCGAAGTTTCGCTGAGCAGAAGTTCTTCGAAAATAAAAAAAAGATGAAATAAATGGAAAGAAAGATAACAAAATTTTCCTTTTCAACTTTTCCTTTTTTTTTTCGTCATCCCGACGTGTTACCATACGCGCTTGCCTGATCTCAGAATCAAAATTTTATCGATAAATTCTTATCGCTTAGCGGAAATACTTATTAATTAGGGGATAAAGGCGCTTGGGTCGTACGTTTATTTTAATTGTTCCGTGACGTTTCTCATTAGCTGACTTGCCCGACAAGCGGCTTCTTCGCCCGACTTTTAATTGCGGTATCGACTCTCGACCCGCCACACGTTTAGCTTGCTTTCTTTTCTCCGCCTCCTGATCGCATACGTTCATTCTATATCGCCGCAGCACGTGCTCTGGTTATCTTTCTTTTTGGTTCCTTTAATCTTTTCGCGGCACATATCGCACGGGCGTGCATTCTACAACCTCTCTTTCTATGTAAACGCGTCATACGCTTTACGACGTTAAATACATCAATGTAGTTCTGTGTATACATTGTTTGGGGAACTTCCTCCGGCAATTAAAACTTTCAGATAAGACCTTGCCGATGTAGCTACCATGTAGTACATCTAGCAAAACTGAAGCTGAAACAAACATCTGTGCCGCTTCTACTCGTACATACATGTACCGCATATACAGCTTTCTGCTTGTCAGTTGTTTTCTTCTTGAAACCTGCATTCGGTAAATGAAAAAAAAAAAAGGGCGTCTCACAAAGTCACGTCACTTCAATTACCGTATTTACTTGAGTACTACCAGCACTCGTTAGCGCAGACTTGTGTTGGCTAAATTATGACTAATCATTTAGCCAACAGGCTACTGTGGGGTAATGTTGACTATATATCAGTCAGCAGTATATAGGCGACGATAACAATCACACACGTATATATATATATATATATATATATATATATATATATATATATATATATATATATATATATATATATATATATATATATATATATATATATACGTGTGTGATTGTTATCGTCGCCTATATACTGCTGACTGTTTTTGACTAAACATGGCTAAGTGATTGTCAATGTTGGTTGATCTTGGCTATCCCCCTGTTATAACACAAACATTGTCTTCTTTCACTCTAAGTCCAGTGATTGAGTCATCGGCCAATTTCTTAAATCTTCGGTGCAGAGTGTCCTTGTAACAATGATCGCAATGCAAGCAAAACTGCATCTGAGTGACTGTAATCGTTATATACAGAGAGTACCTATTTATCCACAAAAAGTAATTGCGTAATTTATCAGAACATGTTGTTGGGCTATAGTTGGTTCATATCGTGCAAGGTTATTACAACGCAAGCGCAAGGAGAGGAAAGAGAGTGACGCTCTTTTGCGTCGTTGATTCTTCGCCTACTGTTGCGTTGTTGTCATTTTGATTGCGTCATGCGCGCTCTCGAGTTCGACCGATTGCGCAATAAGCTTTGCCGATCTCTTCGAACATTAACAAAAAAAAAGACAAAGGATTTATCGGCTCTGTTTCGGGTTGTGCCCGCTGTGAATGGTACACTTAAAAGCTGCTTGAAACTGCTGCCGCTACACTCGTAAGCCGGCCGTATACAATTTCAAATAGATAAAACCGTGGTCTCCAGCTGACTCGGAGTTAAAAGAAACTCTCTAAACTTCTTTCTCCTCTTTTTATTTCTTCTTTCCACGGGCAGTACGTATACTTCCACTCTCAAAAGCAGCTTAAGAGTGACAGATCGTCTGTCCTTTGAAGGTTGAACGGAACTCTCTGTTGCGTGAGAAAATTACGCCGCGTTAGAACTTCAAGCGTACACGCACGTGTCTCCGAGCTAAAGAAAGAAATCCTCGTAAAATGAGGCCGTAAGGGGTGAGGGGTGGTGGAGAGGAGGGAGACGTTCCGTTATTGAATGTGTTCCGCTCGCGCGGAATTGTAGCAGCGTTTCCTTTCGTCTTCGCGACTAAAAGACCGCGTCGATTCTTCGAGAGCTTCTCTCTTATTTCGACGACATTTGATTCGTCTGATCGGGTTATTTCCATGCGCAGGCTCTTTCGCGCGCATTCACCGCATTTAAAAGGCCAAGTCCAGATCTGCCTACGTCTCCTTTTTATTTTCCAAATTTGAAACATTCTCGCTCGTCCATTCCGGGTCGAAGTGCACACAAGGAGCAGCAGATCGTCGCTGACTTCGTTGGACATTCGTATAGAATCGATTTGAGAGCGCGCTCCGTTGAAGCGACGTTACCAGCTGCGAGAGCTCGCTGACCCGTCACAGTCGTCGTTCTCGAGTCAATGTTTGGCCATAAGTTCCTCCCTTTGGTATATAGCCGCTCTTACTGACGCACTATTGTAATCGCAACTTGGTTTAGTTTCTGTGCCGGGCCGACTCTGCGCAGCAAACTCGGGCCGAGTAAATAGTAATGGCACATGGCGACGCGTCGGCGCTTTATCGATTCTGAGGCAGTATGTGTCATATATGATGTCACACCAAAGTTGTGGCGTGCAAAGAGTGACACATGTCACGGGCGGCTGTACAGAAAAGATCTCAGGATTTAAGGCAGGAGCGGCGATGGGGGCACAGCCCCCCCCCCCCCCCCCCCCCCCCCGCCGCCCAAGAGCAAGCATTTAGCTAAAACACAACACACACGTTTCCCGCCTTTCTGCCACCCCCAAGGAACTCGCTTGTCGTGGGTGAGTTCCTTCAGGGTGTAGACTGTTGCGCACAAAAAACAGGGACACAAGAGGGAACGCAGATAGACAGACGAAGCGCGAACTAACAACACCGTTAGTTCGTGCTTCGTCTGTCTATCTCTGTTCCTTCTTGTGTCCCTGTCTTTTTTTTTAATTTTTTTTTGTTTGCGCGCAACAGTGTACATCCATTTGAATTACGAAACAAGCCCACGTGGAAACCAACCTTCGGGGTTGGTTTCAACCCCGAAGGTTGATTTCCAACTCAACTGCTAGCCTGGCTTCGCTTCTTGGTGCATGCTTCAACCGTGCCGTAAGGAAACGAAGTGCGCGTATCATTGGCCGTTTCAAAGTATCCTAGAATGCCTACTGCAAGTACAGCTCTTAAGTGCCCACTACGCCATAATTCTTCCTTTTGCGAATCAGCGAAGGGCCCACTACGCGTTCGTAAGGCAACGTGCGAACCTACGCAGCTGCTCACTTTGTTTATGCGTTTGCAGCTGATGATGATTAAATATCTGAGCGCTTTGTAATGGGTGGGCCTATAAAACATACACTCGTTGCGTAATTCACATGTTTTGACGCCTGACGCAATTCTACGCTTCTGTCACGCAATATTACACGCTTTAAGGAGGCTCCTTCCACTGCATGACATATATAGGGTGTTTTTTTTTTTTTTTTCGAAGCAGTTTCAAACAATAGCGTGGCTCCGTGGCAGAGCACCTGCTTGCTACGCAGACAGCCTGGGTTCGATTCTCACTCGAACCTAAGATTTTTATTATTTACTTTATTTGCATCTTTCTCGATTTTTTGCTCAGCGGACAAGATGATTTTTCGCTCACAACCATCGACACCGACACCGGAATTTCTGCGAAACCAGCTCTTTAACGTTATCGCGTTAACACGGAACCGGAATCTTGTGAATTAAAGGTTTTTGCAAGTTCTGCATCCCGTGAACTTTTGCGCATGACTGTATATGCTACCGCACTGCTCGCGGGGGATCCTGTGCAAGCCATTTTCGCGCTGATGTCTGACAAATGGCTCTCAACCTTTTTCTTTCTTTTTTTTTCTCTCCTGGCTTCAAGCTATCAACGGGCTCCACGCGAGCCGGACTATGTACACTTCGCACTGTTCCTGCGACGATTTCCTGGAACTTTTCCTGGAACTTTGTTTCCGAGAGAGACGGTGTCGATGTTCCTTTCGTCGATCCGACTGAGCGACAGAGCGGAAACGTGGATTTTCTTCGAAGAGGAGCCGGGTTTTAAAAAGAGTCCGCGTTCATTCGGCCGAATTCTATCTTCGTTTTGATTACATCTATACTGCTACTTTGACAGGCTCCTTCCCATTACTTAGTAGCGTCTGTTTTTTTTTTTTTCAGCTTTTTTTTTCCATTTCACGGGTGAACGAGCCAACGCCGTCATTCGAACAGATCTTGCAGTCCGTGTAAAGTCGACATACTGCCGGAAGCTATGCAGATCCCTTGTCGCCTCGAGAATTTTGACGAAACGCTCGAAGTAATCCAGCCTCCATAAACCCAACACCTCTGTTGTCTCGCCTACACTCTCTGCCTCTTTCGCTTCGTGTGTGTGAGGGGGCGATGGGGTGAGCGTGTGTGAGCGCACGTTTCTTGTGGTTCATATTGAAGTACTAGGCCTTTTCGACGTGGCTGACACTTGGACACGTTCTTTGCTTTGTCGTATCGTATCACCGCTAATCTGTTCCTGTTTGAACGAAATTCTGCTCTTCGACTTCGGATTGGCACAGATTTGGGTGACGTACGTCTCCTGTATTGGCATGATGCACGTTACACTGACATCGCAAAAAAAAAAAAAAATGAAAGTTGTTATCGCATGTAGTGCGGCGAAATCCACCTGAGGCTCTTGTCTCCGGTCTGCTCTTCCGCCATTGCTACAATTTTATGAATAATAATTGTCGCGGTTTTTTACGTCCCAAAACCACGATATGATTATTAGAGATGCCGTCGTAGAGGGCTCCCGAGATTTCGACCACCTGGGATTCTTTTACGTGCGTCTAAATCTAAGCACACGGGCCTCTAGCATTTTGCCTCCATCGAAATGCGACCGCCGCGGCAGGGATTCGATCCCGCGACGTTCGGGTCAGCCACCGCAACTGGTATTATTACAATTTTGTCGCCAACGTTGTGCAGGCTTCGGCTTACACTAAAGCGTTGTCCATTCCCGCATGTATTTATTCGCATTCTTTTCTCGTGTGCAGGCGGAAGAAATAATCATTAGTGTTTATTTTTAACACGAAAGTGTTTTATGCCGGGGTCCACCAAGACTTCACTGACGTATTTCCGTCACGGATATGACGTTCTTAACATGTACACGAACATAATACAAAGAAAAAAACCAGAAGAAAAAGTTTCACAAACATGGAAAATTTGGGAATCGAACCCACGACCTCTCGGTCCGCAACGATAGATCGCCGAGCGTTTAACCCATTGCGCCAGAAACGCATTTGCAGAGAGCTACACAGACGCGCCTTATATATCTAAGACTCCTCCGTGTACCCGCGCTCTTGCTCGGGGCGGTGCCGCCGCCTACGAGCAGAAAAGAGAAGTACTGCATTATGACACTAACGCGCACCGACAGTGAACGCTTCGGTGGTCTCAGCACTACGACGCCTCGATGCCAGCATTCGAAGGGAGGCTGGCATCAAGAAGCACTACCAACGCCACCTAGGTGGTGTTCGCCCTACTCAGCACAGCGGAGCGTGGCCTCCGCAATTAGCTCTGAAAATGTTTCTGAAGTTGATTGCGGAGGCTGCAATTGCGACGCGCTATACGCGCTGATTTGGACGCGGTGACGATTTGGTTACGTGCTTTGTCTTTCGCGTTGTATTAGTGTGTCAGTTACGTGCTTGGTCTTTCGCATTGTGCTAGCGTGTGCAGCGTAATGCAGCTTCCAAACGCACTAACGGTGTTTCTCCGCTGTCTACTGATACGAGCGATACGAGTGTGATGGCACCGACTACGAGAACTGCGGCATTAAGCGCCGTCGAAAGACAACGACGTCGGCGAGCTAACGTCGTGCAAGTGAGTTTGGGTGCAGCGATAGGCACGCCAGGGGGGAGCAGGAGGCCTTCGCGCGTTCACGGCTCAAGCTGAGAACTCTGCCTCTCGCTTTCCAGAAGTTGACCGTATCGCGACCCAACTGGCTGCCATACACGCACCGAACCAAGACCGAAATGATCGTACCTTCGCCGAAGCGACCCGCCAGCGGGACGCCGCTCGACAATACGACGCAGGATGCCCAGCACACCCACAGGATGGTCCACGACCCGCAAATCATGCACCCTTCGCTGCAGTGGACCGCGAGTTGACCAAACGATTCAGCGACAATCCGTTCGGTTTCGCTTGCACGGTTTGCAAACGCCTGTGGTTCAAGTGTGCTTTGCGCGATGCTCCGGCGCGTCCAATGCAGTGTCTACGGAAAATGTATCCCGGTCGCGAGTCTTTCAAAAACTTCCTCTTATGTGCCAACTGTCTCACTTTCGTGTTCTATACCGATTCCTATATCAGAGGGATCAACCACATTTTTGTTTTCTTGTCTCGTCCTAGCCTTGTCTTGTTAATATACCCAGTATAGTAAGTTCGTGCTTGCAGCACTTGCACGAAAAGAAACCTGTAAGCTGGCCAGGCTGTTTTCACGCTTTTCCTGAAGTTAAATTTGCATCCCTCGACGAACGCACGTGGCATATTGATGTGCGCGTGCACGAGCGAACGCCCAGTGATATGTACGGTGTGTAGAAGAAAGAAGAAAACAAAAAAAAAAACGCGGGAAAGACAAGTAGACATGCTCGGATCGCTGCATTTCCTCTCTTCTTTTATGGTTTTTTTTTTTGTTTCGGTAGCACTGTGCAATCAACTTGAATACTTCTCCAAACTTTCCAAACGGACGTCAGCACACCGATGCTTGAAGTGTTTTCTTCTTTCATCTTATTTTTCCTTACCCCCCCCCCCTTTATCTCCCTGTCTCTCCTCTCTACTTCTTCTTTCTCTACTTCTTATTTTATTTTATTTTATTTTATTTAGAAATTGAGAGTCAAACACATGCGCAATGGCGTTCCTGGATTTGATTGATGTTCCGTGACCCAGTAAACATGTTAGTAAAACGCTCAACGTCGCTACAAATGTTGCACGGTCGAACTAAATCAGTAGCATTTTATTTTTATTTTTTCGATCTGCTTCTTGATTCTCGTGTCAATTATTTTTATTTATATTAGTCGCGTGCACGAAGCTACAGCTGAGCGACTTCGAGCGCACGTGTTCTCGGTGGCGCATAGCTTATCGCGGTGCTGATTACCTAGTGGAAAAAAAAGAGCACCATGTCGCATTCCAACGATAAAAGTCAAATAACTTTTTTTTACATTGCCACAATTGGTTGGTGAATGTCCATCTGACAGAACATGAACCTGCTTACATGGTCACCTGAGGTGTACCCCTGTGCGGCACGGTGTCCTCATTCGGAGGCGCGATTTACTTTTGGCCATTCTGTGCACTATTAGCAAGGAAGAAACCACAAATGCTGAGCTAACGATAAGTTAATCACTGTTGTCACCTTAAGTTCCTTTATATCACTTCTGGTTGAATTATTTTGCTACAAACGATCGCTTGGGTGATGGCAGTACCATGTTTACGAGGCATTGGACGGGCGGCGTTTCAGGCAGGAATTTCAATATTTTTTTTACCCTTTTAGGAATTCTCGCTGCCAACAGATAGCTATCGCATGTAATTTGAGTTGGTCGTTGAATCCGGTTTATGAAGAAATCATGACTGGCAACAATAATTAGGCAATTATTTACTTATTAATTACAGTCAATTGCTGTAAAATAACCATAATTTATTCTAACACTTCCACTCACTTTAAATTGGGTCTCTAGAACCTCGGCATCAAATTATGCAAATTTCTCGCATTTATAGACGGTCGATCATAACGCGTTTATCGCAAAAGGGTATTAAGTACGCAGAACATTACTTGTCAGCCGTAACTCCTTGGACAAACAAGTTCTTCTCGTCTTAATCTCCTGCGCCGATCGAAGCTAATCGTGAGCACGCGTGGTGGAACGAAAGAAAAAGAAAATCAGTAGAGTGCACCGTTTCACGGTAAGCTTCGCAACATCACGCGAGAACCCGAGAAATCATTACTTCACGCCGTAAATTTTCTATAACGCGCCCAGCTTTCCCCTGTAAAGCCGCTTTCGCCTCCTGCAAGGAAGGAGACGACGCCGCTGGTGCTTCACAATGACCTTTCCCTGTCGTTTTGTTTACTTCAGCGCACGAAGGTAAGACGACACCTCGAAACATCACCTGCTGCTACATACGCATGGTCTTGTGCAGCTGCTGTCGGCGAGTGATTGGTACCCATGGCAACGCAAACTGATGCGAATAAGAAAGTAATGGCGAGCAATATATTGTCTACCAAACACTTACCCTCTCCCCCCCCCCCCCTCACCCCGATTATTCTGCTCGACTTACAAAACTTCCGGGTTCGACTAACAAATTATCGCGCATCACGTTTGTATTTTTACAGTTTAAATGTGAGCCAGCAATGTCCGAACGAGGAGAAATACAAAACATTTCCCAGCTCGTAAAAAAAAAAATTGTCTATAAATACTGCGTGCGCCGCCTTTCAAGCAGAAATAGGACCCCAACGAAAACACTGTAGATACATAAAAAGGAAACTCCTTTCGCTGATCTGTATAGGTGCACGCCATTGGATCTCGTTTTCCATAGGCCCGCAAAAGCATCCGCATTAATCAGAGTTCTGTCTTCATCTTGTCTCACGTTCGTTTATTGCACTGCGGTTTTTGAAGCACTATGAACTACCAACGAGCCCAAACTTTCCCCCCTTCTGTTCGTGTAACGAAGCAAATTCATCGTAGCTATACGCAGTAACCATATATGCGAGCTCCCTCCCCTCTACCTTCGATAGTTAATACACTAAACCCGCAGAAACGTAACGCTGCGCATCGCTCGGCTCCCGTTTCTCAGGGAACCCTGTTGCTCTTTCTTATACTGCCAGTTGACCGCTGTCTATCGCTTTCCAGGCAGCGGCCGCTTCCGGAACCTCCTTTGTGTGTTTGTAGCGATGATTGAGGCGTTCGCTGTTGCGGCGGCTATTCGGTGGCTTCTTGTTCGTTGGTCGAAACTTCTTTCCAGCCTGTCGCGATTTAGACTGCGAGGGGAAAAAAGAGAAGACGAATGTGTGTACCAAGTAGGGCGCTCAGAAATCTCCTTTCACTAAAGAACGCATTCGGGTGCGAATTTGTGCGTGTAATAAAACAGATGGTACGGATTCATAATTGTGAAACGGCGCCACAAAGTAACGCAAAGTCACTGAGGAATTACGTCCGCCGTGGTGGAACAGTTACGGTGCTCGGCTGCTGACCCGTACGTCGCGGGTTCGATCTACGCCGCGGCGGTCACATTCCGATGGAGGCGAAATGCGCGAGGCCCGTTTACTGTGCGATGTCAGTGCACGTTAAAGAACACCAGATGGTCGACCCTCCCCTACGGCGTGCCTCATAATCATATCACTGGTTTTGGCACGTAGACCCCTGATATTATTATTATTATTATTATTATTATTATTATTATTATTATTATTATTATTATTATTATTATTATTATTATTATTATTATTATTATTATTATTATTATTATAAAGCTCCGTGGCTTAAATTACACGATATCTATGGTAATGCCAGGGCTTATCAGCTATTGAGGCATTTCTTATAAGAACGCCGGGTACTACAAGGTGAAGTTTATATTCACACGTTGAGAGCATAGATTCAGTATTTGCAGCGCCAGGGCCGTAGCCCCGCTCCACTCAACGCCTCTTCACATCGACCATCACCATCGCCACTACCCTACAAACAAGCAATTAAAAAAAAATCTTTCGCTAAGGTTGTTTCGGAAGGAGGACCCGCAATCAGTGGTAGGCATCGGGCATTATACCACACCCTATATAAAGCGGCGAGCCACTAGAGAAAACCACTCGCCGACGAACAGCTTTACGAATTCGGCCCTTCATTTCAACTCAGCCTGGATGAGTTTGCCACTTGTATCGAGTAATCGCTGTTTAATGCATGCCCTCCAGACTACGGAATATCCTGGCAGCTAGTTTACTACATCCCAAATTAAAGGAGACGACGCGGGAAATGTTGCTTTGGACGTTAATTGGCTCTTCCATTTTAACATTTCGGCCGTGCTACAACAGCGCGCGTCCTCGGCCTCGTTAATTGGGTCGCCCTCACCGCTCCGTGTCAGCTGCGACAAATGCTGCACAGTGGTTGCGAGACAGAGTGGAAAGGAAAGCCTCTCGACAGACAGCGCGCGGAGGGCGAGATAGCAGCGCGCTATAGGGACACGTCGAGTGGACGGGACGACAAGGGCCCTCGATTGCTTTTTCTTTATTTTGCGGGGCAAGGGCAGCCCATTAAAATGTGACGATCGGTGACGTGTTCCGCTCATTGTTTTCTGTCCTCCTTATTTTTTCTTGCTCTTCTTTCCTTTCCTCTTACTTCATCGTAGGCTGGCTACTCTGAAGTGTAGACACTCCCTTCGCGTCCGAACGTCACATCCTCTACAGCGCATGCGCGCTCCGCTCTCCAATCATTTAGCGCTTCCTGTCATCTCTCTTTCTTCCCATTCTGGCCCCTTGATTTCGTTATATTATTTTCATGCATGAATCCACTTCATCTTCTGATAAGCTGTATAGTCTCGCTAGCTTATATGCTATTCTGGTCTCTATTGGCGTTTCCCTATACACGGTGGCCTGCTCCGACCCAGAATTCCTTCTTTTCGGCGCGCGTTCCTTCTTACATTATTCAGCGGGCGACTACAGAGCCGACGCTTCCTTTCTTGACACGACACGACACCCTTCTGTCTTATCGCCGTCCTCACGCTGTCCAACTCGACTCCTCAGTCCTTCCCCGTCTTCACACTCAGCTACACCCGCCATACCGTGCCCTTTCAGCCGTCTAGCTAGACTTCCAATTTGGAACCTCTATATTGCGATAATCGTGTTGTGTCTGGGCCTGGTGTATTTTTTGCCTCGTCACGACGACGCGTCGCTGCACTTAGTCCCTCGCTTGTCCCTCTTTCTTCAACGACCGCTCGCGTCGTCGCCTCTCGGCACTCCAGTTGCTCGTTGTTTCCAGTTCGCTGCCTTCATTATTGGGCTCAACGCTGTCGGGCTGTCACCCCAAAAGTCTGTCATTGTCGGCCATGTTGGTTCTCATCGCCGGTCGCCCTTTTCTCTGCTGTGACGCCGAACGTCTTCGCCTTTGTTCTTATCTTCTTGCGTGTCTCAATTCGATGCTTCACTTTCGTGCGCTGTCGCCGGGAATTATGGGAATCCCCGTTACTCATTAAAGCGTGCCGCGCTGTTTAATGAATGGCAGCTTCTTTTATCCTCACCGCCGTTAAGACTGCGCTGTATGCTCTCTTGTTTCTCGTTAACGATTGCTCTTCCATGCCACTCGCTCGACATTTGTTCTGTGCACTTAATTATTCTAGCGGGTTGTCTACCAACCTGGAATGCCCGGAATCTGCCCTTTTTCATTTTCCTGTGCTGTCCTGTGCCGTTTTGGTAGGGTTTTGGTAGGGGCCTGGCCAACCGGTATTGCCAGAACGAAAGCCTCCGAGATTAAGGGACATTTCGCGACTTTTTCGCCAGAGGAAGAACGCGTGCGCCGTGGCACCGTGAAAGAGGCGGATTGTCAGGAAATGTGGACGTGTCTTGAAAAGTCAGGGAATTGTCGTGGAATTTTTTAAAAAACCTGGCTTGGTCATGGAAAATGACTGGCGACAGCCTGTGCAACCATCACGAGAGCAATTATTACCTTTGATGAAAGCTTATAAATTCGCTCCTTTTTCTGCAACTACAGTAAACAGCTGAACAGAAGCGTAAAAAAAAGCAAAAAAGAAAACTGACAGTGCGTAGCTTGCTTCTACAGATCACACAGCACATCTCAATTCCCAAGCATGGTGTTACCGTAGGCGTGCGCACGCGGGGAGGAGGGGGGGGGGGGCGATATCAGCCCCACACATTGACATAATAGGGAGCGGGGTGCGCTGCGACTCGGGCAGGGGGCGCAATGTCAGCGCCAGACATTTACATAATTGAGGGGGGGGGGGCGCTGCGACAGACCTTCGCCGCCGCCCCCCCACCTGAGGGGAACCCTGCGCACGCCTAAGGCTGTTACTACAGTGTACTGTAGTGTTACTCTCGCCGATAAGTTTGTACTTGTTGATCTTGGCCATGTCCTCGGCTCGACTTGAATGCCTTATGGTTTGGCCAGAAGCACTATGAGCAGAGATTCGCCGGGCCAAGTCAAGCTCATTCAGTGGCGATGCAACGGCAGAAGACCACCTCAGTTCCGCACTCAGTTTACGAAAGTCTTTCGGAAGTGACGCTCGGGATGTGACTACCACACTTTCAGTGCAGACGAAGTGCTGTTATGCGTGACTTGTTCAGTAAGCCCTTCTTTCCAGTATAATACCTTGACTTGGGCGAGTTGGTACATACTCGGACGAATGAAGCGTGACTTAGACGAAGATAATAATAATAATAATAATAATAATAATAATAATAATAATAATAATAATAATAATAATAATAATAATAATAATAATAATAATTGTTGGGGGTTTAACGTCCCAAAACGGTGATATGACTATAGGGGACGCCGTAGTGGAGGGCTCTGGAAATGTTGACCACCTGGGGCTCTTTAACGAGCACCTAAGTCTAAGTACACGGGCCTCAAGCATCTTCGCCTCCATCGAAAATGGGGCCGCCGCGGCCGGGATTTGACCCCGCGACTTTTGTGTCAGCAGTCGAGTGCCATAACCACTAGACCACCGTGGCGGGTCATTAGACGAAGACAGGAGAAGCAGACAGACACAGACGAGCGCCGACTTGCAGCTGAGTCCTTATAACTTTGCAGATTTAGGGTGCCTCGATGAGATTTACCCACGTACATTTCAGGAGCGCGAGTGATCGAAATCAAACCGGTTTTGCACGTGTAGACTAAGCACTATCTGAAAACCTCGTTACGCTCTGCCACCGGGAGGCATATTTAAAACGCGCCAAGTAAACGAAATGAGGCGCACTTAAACTCACTCCGAACGATATCCGCGTACGAGCGCTGCGTCTTTTTCCGAGGTTTAAGACTTCCGATAACTTTTCTGCGCTGCCTGTACCTAACCTGACAACCGGTTTAGCGCACTTTTTTTCTTTTTTTTTTTTGCGTCTTACGAAAGCGCTTGGAAAAGTAAACGGCCACAAGAAAACCAGCCCTACGCCGTAGGACTAGTAGGACGGATGTGTTTTGCAAGCGGTAAAATGAAAAGAAAAAGGGGGGGGGAGGGGGGGACGCTACGGGATGCATATATATGACGCTATACTTTCACTCTTTCTTCCCTTCACCACACTTGCTGATGTGTTTTTGCAACGGCCGTCTGGCCTATTCTTGGCCCGAGACAGTCATCACACAGCGTGTTTCTTTCTTTCTTTCTTTCTTTCTTTCTTTCTTTCTTTCTTTCTTTCTTTCTTTCTTTCTTTCTTTCTTTCTTTCTTTCTTTCTTTCTTTCTTTCTTTCTTTCTTTCTTTCTTTCTTTCTTTGCTGTTGTGGTGGTTGTTCGCGACACACCACTTGAATCACGCCCTAATGAACGTCTGACAAATGGTCATGCCCAAAGTGGGGGCTCGGTCTGGCGTTCGCTGTCGCGTTGTGGTCGAGCATTGTGTATGCAGTGCGGATGGCTGGCGTCCAGAGAGAGGAGGATGGAGGCGGGGGAGGGATCGCTCAGCGTCCCACCGCAAATAAGTGATGGTGTTTACTCGGCCAAAGCGGCTTCTGTAGCGTCGTCTTTTGCCTACAACGACGGCGCGTCGCTAGCTCTTCTTCCGCGCTCTGCGGGAAGGCGCGACCTGCAGAGCTGTTCCGCGAGGTTGGACAAACATTCCTCCGCGCAAATTTGTCGGCACCTTTTATCGTTGCTTGCTCGCTCTGTGTACCGTGTTTACGAGCTTCTACCGCCGAACATGTACGCGCGCTTCTTTTCTCACCCCAACATTGGCGTGCTCCGGCGGATACGCATGTATGTTCAGTACGCCCGTGGGAATCTCGCTGACTGATCGCCTGTGCATCAAATTTGCACGAAATAACACGTTCCAAAGACGGTGATTGCGCTTCTCGCGTTGTGACCCAGACTTTGATATGTTTACCTGTATATAAGAACAAAAAAATGCTGTGAATAAGTGACAGTATTTGCACTCTGCGCGCTTATTTTAAATGCGAAGCATTTCTTAGCGAACTTCTGCGACTTTGACCGTATCTATCTATCTATCTATCTATCTATCTATCTATCTATCTATCTATCTATCTATCTATCTATCTATCTATCTATCTATCTATCTATCTATCTATCTATCTATCTATCTATCTATCTATCTATCTATCTATCTATCTATCTATCTATCTATCTATCTATCTATCTATCTATCTAGCCGCCTACGACTTCGTGCTCTCCTGGTCGCTTGGTTAATCGAATGTGCACCAAAATTGGTATGGCATAACATGACTGTATGACGAACATAAATGACAAGTCATAACATGAAAATCATGACACGAATGTCATGTACAGCATGATTTACATGCTACGCTCATGGTGCGCTGGCGGCCGTTTCGCTAGCTTGATATACACCAAAATTGGTATCTTGTGACGTGACTGTGTGACGAACATAAATAACACGAGTTAACATGAAAATCATGACACGCATGTCATGTACAGCATGACTTACGCGCCACGCTCATGGTGCGCTGGCGGCCGTTTCGCTAGCTTTATATACACCAAAATTGGCATCTTGCGATGTGACCGTGTGACAAACATAAATAACACGAGTTATCATGAAAATCATAACACGCATGTCATGTACAGCGTGACTTACGTGCCACGCTGATGGGGTGCTGGCGGCCGTTTCGCTAGATTGATATACACCAATATTGGTCTCTTCCGACGTGACCGTGTGACGAACATAAATAACACGAGTTATCATGAAAAATCATGACATGCATGTCATGTACAGCATGACTTACGTGCCACGCTCACGGGGCGCTGGCGGCCGTTTCGCTAGCTTGATATACACCAATATTGGTCTCTTCCGACGTGACCGTGTGACGAACATAAATAACACGAGTTATCATGAAAATCATGACACGCATGTCATGTACAGCATGACTTACGTGCCACGCTCATGGGGCGCTGGCGGCCGTTTCGCTAGATTGATATACACCAAAATTGGTATTTTGCGACGTGACCGTGTGACGAACATAAATAACACGAGTTATCATGAAAATCGTGACACGCATGTCATGTACAGCATGCCTTACGTGCCACGCTCATGGGGCGCTGTCGGCCGTTTCGCTAGATTGATATACACCAAAATTGGTATCTTGCGACGTGACCGTGTGACGAACATAAATAACACGAGTTATCATGAAAATCATGACACGCATGTCATGTACAGCATGACTTACGTGCCACGCTCATGGGGCGCTGGCGGCCGTTTCGCTAGCTTGATCTACCCCAGAATTGGTCTTGCGCGACGTGACTGTGTGACAAACGTAAAAACACGAGTTAACATGAAAATCATGACACGCGTGTCATGTACAGCATGACTTACGTACCACGCTCATGGGGCGCTGGCGGTCGTTTCGCTAGCTTGATATACACCAATATTGGTATCTTGCGACGTGACCGCGTGACGAACATAAATAACACGAGTTAACATGAAAATCATGACACACATGTCATGTACAGCATGACTTACGTGCCACGCTCATGGGGCGCTGGCGGCCGTTTCGCTAGCTTGATATACACCAAAATTGGTATCTTGCGACGTGACCGTGCGACGAACATAAATAACACGAGTTATTATGAAAATCATGACACGCATGTCATGTACAGCATGACTTACGTGCCACGCTCATGGGGCGCTGGCGGCCGTTTCGCTAGCTTGATATACACCAAAATTGGTATCTTGCGACGTGACTGTGTGACGAACATAAATAACACGAGTTAACATGAAAGTCATGACATACATGTCATGTACAGCATGACTTACGTGCCACGCTCATGGTGCCCTGGTGCACGTTCCTCTAGGTTGATCGACCCCCAACTTGGTATTGCGCGACGTTACTGTGTGACGAACATAAATAATCGGAGTTAACATGAAAACCATGACACGCATTTTCCTCAATGACATACAAGACGATGTATGCAGCTCTTTGCTGGCTGCTTCGCATTACATCGATTCCCACAATGCGTCGGATCTGCCGGCTTTTTTTTACGCTGACGAGTACATGATGGCGTTTGCTAACGCCGTATTGTCCTTATTCTATCTCAAACCAGCGATGGTCCTGCAAATACACAGAAAACCTCAGTTGGTTCTACCTGATTTTTTTTCTTCTGTTGTCCCTCATGGTTTGTGCCGTTCGCTTTGGCAAGCCTGTAGTATACCAGCTTGTCTAGCTGTCAAGTCTACTGATGCGTTTAAAAGGCTACAACAGGTTATAACAGCTTATACAACAGGTGATAAAAGACTCCAACAGGCTGCAAACCGGATCAGAAATTTCTCACGCGCGTCGCGTTCTGTACGCCTCGAAACACGTTGATGGTAAGAGAACTGGAGTGAGGTCACCCACCCGTTAATCTGCTAGAGAACAACAATAGTAATTAAAAAAAACTTATGCTTATCTCCGCACCGGTAGCCCTCTGCACCCTTTGAATTGCTTTCTTCCGAAGCCGTGATTCCACAACTCTGCAAGCGCAATTTCCGGCCGGCTTTGGGCCTTGTGACGCCCACGGCAACAGCTGAGACTAAATTAACTAATCGCTTTGTATGCGGCGCGTGATCCGTCCTTTTTCTTTATTAAGCTTATTTAATTGCGCTGCGACGTAGCTTTCTGGGAAGTGGATAACGCAGCTTGTTTCGTGTATAGGCTGTCTGCTCGTATGCACGACCGCGCTTTGTTCGGCGCGTTTCAGTTCGCAGCGGGTAATCCTTGGACGAGCAAGAAGAGCTCACAGAGTATATATGCTTACTCTACACTCAGTGCGTACAAGTGCGCATTGAAAATATCCCAAAAGAAGGTATGGCCACAAATACGCTGGACTTATGTAATCCTGGCGCGATTTATTCATTTTGCTGCATGGAGATAACGGATAATCTTTCAGTGCTCTTCGGCGCTAGTACCTACAAGAAATTTCTTACTCCGTGGAGTTGGTAAGTAATGCACAGACGGTCGTGCGGCGAATAACAATAGAGACATTTTAGGGTAGGTGACCAGGCTACGGGCAATGAATCACTTACGAAATAAAAGCATCCTCCCGGTGTCTTGTCAGAAGGAATTACACAGCGAGTCGGGAATGGTTCAAGGAATTAGTTTGGAATATTCAGCGAAAGAACTCGAAAATTTCATACCGCTTCTCACTGACACACCATGCGGCAAGTTTCGATAGCGCACGCAATGATGACGATGATGGTAGTCGTGCTGGTGATGTTGTTGAGGGCGATGATGAGGTAGACGAAGAGGAGGAGGTGAAGTGAAAGAAACGTCGAAGTCCTCGTCTCTAGCTTCGTAAATTGCGGCAAGATCTGAGAATGACACCGTGCACATACGCACTTGATGCGTTAGCTGCGCGTCGAGGGTAATCTTGGATTCCAGCAACCGTGCGTCAGCGAACTGCTTTGTCTCTTTTTATGCAGACAGGCTATAAATTCAACTAGCGCAAGTTCGCAACCTGTCACGGCCTTCGCGAATGTAACATCACCTGCTTAGTGCGCTGTGTGTATATATTCTAATATTAACCTGGGGAGTGAGTGAACTCAGTACGTATGCTACAGTGAACTTGTGTGTGTTTACAGAAAAAAAAAACTTTTTGTACGTATATGTTTTAATCCAGGCAGACATTGAATGTCAGTCCGCACGCAAGTTCATTCGCTGCCGTGTGCAACAAGATTGTTTTGTCTTTGCTGTTTTTTTTTTCGTGCACTCACATTAGCAGGAGTGTCAACTGTTACCGTCGTGAAAGTCGTGGCGCAACATAGTCTATGGTTCAAAAAAAGCAAAAAGCAACAAAACTGCGAACCCTTCGCACGAATGTGTTTACAGCGCGGCTCATTCTTCCCGTCTCCAACAACCCGTCGCGTGCCTTTTTTTAATAACGAAATTCATAATGGCGGGAATTGTACTGTCTTTTGAAGAAGTTAAAGCCTGTACAAGTGCTCCGAACGGGCAATATATTCCGTATAAAGGGAAGGTCGAAATATGCAGTCGTGAAAGATATATATATATATATATATATATATATATATATATATATATATATATATATATATATATATATATATATATATATATATATGAAAGTATAATACTTAAACACGCAGGAACAATTCAATTAAAGCAGCTCACTTACAGTTCGCTAGTGGCTGTTCGTATACAGTCAACACCTTGTCTCGAACGCAAATATGTGAGGCTCACATTTGCACGCCGTTCCCGGCGGTTCTCGCTCGTTATGCAATGCACACAACACGGTGGCTCTTAAACGTCATAATTTAACACCTAAGCTGTACAAGACACGAATAATGAAGTCCTCTCACGTATTTATTTTTTCTCCTTGTCATTCATTATCTTACCTTCCCCGCTTACGAAATAGCAGTGTGAAACGTATTCACTCGGTGCGTAGCTGCAGTGAATCGGCAATACGCGGCACGCGGGAAGTACGCAACATATGTTGTTCGCTCGCGGACTTACGCAAGATTTCGCAAGCAGAAACGCGCAGTTTTTCTGAGGCGAAAGCCTTAGATGCCTCATAGGACGCGAAAATCGACCGTCGGCCGCGTCAACGCGAGTGATGCGGGAATCGTCGTCACATGATGACGTCACCATATGACGTCCCGTATCGCCGAACTTAGTGACGCCATGATGATGACGTCACATAGTGATTTCACATGATGGCGTCATCACACGACATCGTCGCTTGGTCAAAGATGGGCCGATCACGGAGGCAGTGCAAAACTAGGGGAGGTGCAGAAAGCTTGCAACGCCTCCGATCCTGGAGGTAGTGCAAAAGCCACGTTAGATGCAGAAAGCTTTCGGATGAGGGCAGGGGAGGATCAATACATTGATTGAGACGAAAAAGAATGAGATTGTTTTCACCTTTCAGTCGTCTCAGGCAAATGCGCACGGGACCCTGTGAGTTTTTTTTATTAACTTTTCTCTCGCTCATTAATTCGCTCACCTTCTGCACTTACGAACCGCGACTGTGGAACGTATTCATACGGTATACGTATAGCAGCAGTGAATCAGCAATGCGTGGCACACGACGCAGCAGCTTTGGATTCGCGAGCGAAACGATGCAAGATTTCGCAAGCCGAATCTCCTCGTTCTTTTACGCCGCGATTAATGTGCAGTTTAGATTAATCGCGCGTCGGTCGTAATAGTGAATTAAATGCGACGAGTACAAAGAACAGGTTCTTTGAACGAAACCTCATCACACATACATCGCGTTTTCGTATAGTCAGGCTCCGAAAAGAATACCAAAGGCCTTGTATAATTGCGCTGCAGCTTCAAGGAACTGGAGATTAAGAAAATGGGGCAAGCAACGAGAAAAGGCGAATGTCTTATTAGCTAACGCTTGCTTTGCTGCACCGAAAAATAAATATAATAGTAATCAAACCATTATCATGCGTTACAGTGCAGTCTGCATTGCTGTTCCCTATAAAACGGCTAAAACAACGAAAATCGCATGAACGATCAACGCAACTCTGCAAGCCTTTTCGTGCCTGCTAACGGTGCTCGCACGCATTCCAAAGACGTTAACGCCGCGCTGGCTTTTGATAATATTCAGGGCGGTAAGGCATTAACCATTCAGTGAGGGATATCCAGGGCAATTTAATGTCATGAATACACAGAAAAGGAAAAGCTAAACGATGCATGACAAAGCCACAGGCGGAGGATGCATGTATTCGCGACGCGCAAATAATTCCACTCTGCAATCATTTGCTATCGCGACGTGTATGCCTCGTGTACTTATGTCATAACAAGATGCCACGCTGTTGCCGACATATGAATTTGAGAATAGCTAATAACAATAATTTGTGGGGTTTTGCGTGCGAAAACCACAATATGGTTATAAGGCACACCGTAGTGGAGGGCTTCGGAAATTTAGACAATCTGTTGCTCTTTAACGTGCACAGAACACGGGCCTCTACATTTCACCCCCACCGAAACGCGGCGGCCGCGGCCGGGATCGAACCCGCGACATTAGTGTCAGCAGATGAGCAATGCAACCACGATGCTATCGCGGCTGTCACTTCGAGGGCAGCTGAACATAAACTATGTTCTGCGATGTTTGCGCTCCAAAACCACCACGATATGACAGTGAGTCGCGTCGTATAGTGGGGGACTCTAGATTTACTTTGACAACGTGGGGTTCTTTAATGTGCTTCGACATCTTAAAGTAAACGAGTGTTGTTGTTTTTTCTTTGTTTCTTGCACTTCGACGTGCGGTTACCGTGGCCGGGTGTCACACCCGCGTTCTCTGTATGCACAGCAAACAGAGCAACACCGCATATAGCCGCTGCGTCTTTCTCCCTGTTTCGAGCTTCCGTTCTGCCGATACTGTTGACTTGTTAACTCGGTGAGGACGCCAGCTGTGTAGTGAAACAGCAGCACAAGAGCGCGTGCACGATTGCACACGCTGACAGAACCGCAGCTGTTTTGCAGTCGAACGCGCATTTTCCGCGTAGGCTACACGCACGCAGTATACCGTCGAAACAAAGCATTTCTAAATGACCGTTGACCGCGTGCAACTGCGTGCATACCTTACAGATCAGTCTGCAGAGTTCAAACTAATTTAGCGGAAGAGCACATGCGGCACACGCAAATAGCTTACCCCAGTTCCAGCCAGTGTGAAACCTGCAGACACAGCGGAGTTGCCTGCTGATTTCTCTGGTGATTTTCTGTGATGTTTTGTGATTTTATGTGGGCGTCTGTGATTACGTTATTTGTAGAGTAGAGATGTACGGGAAAGTACGTGTGGCAGCCTATGCCACACCCGCACCTGCTACAGTGACTCTAGGCCCTATGCACGCTAAAGCCGCCCTTGCCCGTTTCACTGTGCGGCTACCGCTTCGTGTGCCAGTTACGCCATCTATTGGTTTATCTGGGAACCGGGGAGTGGCATGCGACGCGGACACCCATCTGTCGTCAGGCCCAGCCCTAGAACAACTCCGCTGCTAACAGTGCCGAATTTATGCAAGACCATTAACTATTAGCGCTCGTTTAACGAAGAATAGGTTGCGTCAGTACCGTTCCCCCGAGTTCCCCGACTTTCAATTCCCACCTGCGAACACCACAATCTGCAAATTCAAACAGGCTTGCAAAACTGCCATACTTTATCTCAGAGCACCATGAACTCCCGAGTTCTCGCGAATCCAATCCAATAGACGCAACGACTCGTAAACAACTTCGGTAATTGACTTAATTAAGAAGGCCAGTGACGGCTTCGCAGTTCGCGCCGAGACATTTTTTTCTCACGCCTTTAGCCTGAATTCTCGCCCTTCACTCCTTCGGCAATGAATTCCAATTTCGCTGTCCAAAGGTCTTTTACCCATACCAAACCGTAGTCTATCTGACTATCGCGCCCCCATCGCTGAGGAAGTTAACTGAAATCGCCGGCGATGGGCTCACTGAAATGGCACCGGAGCGCAGTAAGCGACGCGCTTTCACTTTGCGTGCAGTCCATCTTGACTGCGCATTTAGCTCATCAGCGACGCGCGCTTGCGCGCTCATAAACCTTCGACTCATTAAGGACTTATCCGGCAAACGGAGCGCGCCAGGGAAGTACACTTACTACTGGGCCGTTCTATTACGACTGTCGTTTCCGAACGGCTTTGCGTGCTTATAGCTCATTTGCAATTAACTCGACCTGACGCCATTCCTATCTTCGCTGTGCGTCGCGTTCCTGCCCGTTGGTGCCCGTTTGGCAAGGTAATGTTACTCCTGGGCAAGCCTTATTTACTAATACTTTTCCTTTCGTCGTCGGTACTGCAGTGTTCATTGCGCAGCGAAGCGTCATCGTAAAGGGTCTCGCCATTACTCGCTTTAGTAATTCAGTATTATAGCCGCGCTTTCTTCGCTTTTCTTCTTCTGTAGTTCGCGCTGTTAGCCTCATACAACATCCAGTAGCTGTGCAATAATCGCAGATTAGTTTGGCTGACTGTCCGGGGCCTATCGCGAGTTGAGTTAACGTCTCGATATTTCGCATAAGCGATCTCTAATCTTAGCATTAAGCGAACACCGGCACTTTTCGTATACCAGTTTATCTCTCTCTAACGAGACGTTCACATGAGCCATTTACAGCCGTATCGTGATCATCGTTGCGAGTTAATAATAGTCGTTAGAGGGTACCCGCTGGGGTTGGGACATTGGGAATATATAAAAACGCCGCGCGAGGTGACTCAGATTGAAAAGCTGAGCGTAGATCGCACGCATCCGTAGGTCTATGTGCAGCAGCACTCGATTCAAGTAGTCTAAGTGAAGGTTCCGATGCTTGTGACGCGCATTTATTAAGGCGAGAGCCTTGTATGTCTCGTGAGTCGAATAAATACGGCGTCCTGAGTTGACGACACAGAACCGCACGCACCGAAACCACGTCGCATGACATCATCAATGGGGTCGTGACACGACGCCATTTGATGACGTCATCCGATGACGTCCACACATGACATCGTTCGTTATTTGTATAGCAACGCCAGAATGTATGCGCATGTGCGTAAAAATGAGCCTCCTCCATAGAGTTTCCTATAATATTTGCTACAGGGAACTTTCGCGCTGCGACCATTATGTTATGTTATGTTATGTTATGTTATGTTATGTTATGTTATGTTATGTTATGTTATGTTATGTTATGTTATGTTATGTTATGTTATGTTATGTTACTGTTACGTTACGTTACGTTACGTTACGTTACGTTACGTTACGTTACGTTATGTTACGTTATGTTATGTTATGTTATGTTATGTTATGTTATGTTATGTTATGTTATGTTATGTTATGCGGCGTTGACACGTCGGATAAAAGAATGGACCGTTATGAACTTCGTGGCCGGATTTGAAATGGTGAGCCTAAAAAGGTCAAGGTGGTGAAGTGGAACTGCTGAACGTTTGGTGAAATTTGTCTTGCGACAGAGCGGCTGCCGGCCACGCGGAGCCAAACGGAACCGAAAGAACGAACCTTAGACAAATCCGCGTACTACCCATAATTCCCACGCTAGCTGAAGCGCCCGTGCGTTGCTGCTCCCATAGACACTAGCTCCAGAGTTCCCTCTAGTACATTATTAGGAAACTCTATGCGTTCCTCTGCCCCGAAGGTGTGATCTCAGTTAGAATTTCCGTACCTCCACTTGCCGGTGCTTGTGATTTTGTCCACCTTTCTCTTGTCTCTTTTCGTCCTTTCATCCCTTCTCCCAGTGCAGGATAGCAAACAGGACGTACGTCTGGTTAACCTCCCTGCCTTTCATTGCTTCTATCTCTCTCTCTCTCTCCCTTTCTCGCTTTCTCTCACTTGTCGGTGGAAACATTGTGGTATTCGCAAGACATTGCCATCCCTCAGCACCACCCTATAAATGTCTGCAATACTAATTTTGCTTTCTCTGGTTATACGTCGGCTGTTTTTTTGTCACGCGCTACTCGGGCGGTATATATGAGTATCAGCTTTAGACGTGGGTTCATCTTTTCCTCGTCTCTCCACCGACGTTTCCCGGTGTGCGCGAGATCACGTGTTCTCGGTTTTATTGCTGTGTCTCGCATTTCCTTGCCTATTTTTTTTCTTTATATAGCCGTGGCTTTGCGCTAAACGTAAACGTCGATGTTTGTGCGACCAGATGGGCGGAGGACGAAGTATCGACGAGCGACTGTCGCCTGAAGAAATCGTTTATACCTTTGCTTACCGACTTCATTAATCGACCGAGTGAAAGAAAGATACGAACAATAGAGGAATGCTGGTATTTTAAAATTTTCGACGCGCAACGCGCAAAGTTAAGGCAAAGCAAAGAGTAAGAAGCGAAGGGGGTTCGGAATATATATATATATATATATATATATATATATATATATATATATATATATATATATATATATATATATATATATATATATATATATATATATATATACATACACACACGCACACAGTCGGAACGGTGACCTTTCAGGCTTCTCTTGAGCCTTGGGAACAGGTAGAAATCTGCCGGGCTCACATCGGCTGTTGCAGCCTTGGTATATAAGATAAACATAGTGACAGTATAAAGCCCTTGAAAGAGCAACGACAACAGAAGACAAGCGCTTTGCACTGTCACACTATGTCACACCAAGGCCGAACATCAGCACTGGTGTAGGTAAACAGTTGCCCTGTCCCCCCCCCCCTCCCCCCCTCCTCGCCATGAAATAACACACACACACACGCGAACAGAGGAAACATTCAGAGTTCAGTTCACTACCTTTGCCTGAGCGAAGTTAGCGGAGCGGTTGGGGCGAAGGGAAAGAAAGGTGAAGCAGTGGAACGGCGGGAAAGGCGACGAATTCGTTTCCGCTGTGGCTGTTGTAGCTCCCTCGCACAGCACAAAACAGCTTATGGTTACTTGCCCAACTTCGTCATGTTATCCGAGAAAAATAAATTGCCCATCGTCGTATCTACACACACGTATACGTCCGTTCGTTCACCATTTTCGCGTCTTTGCTGGCGTCCCAGTAAATTGCCGGCGGCCGCCCGACGCCGTACTCTCTCTCTCTCTCTCTTTCACTCTTTCCCTCTTGCTCGTCCGATATATCGCTGTCCGCCGCTAATGGCGCGATCTGATTTATCGCGCGAACTTCCGTTTAAACAGCCATCTTTCGAAGAGAACCACACTCTGCAGCACCGTGCCGCCGTAACACGCTGGCAACACACTGCGGTCGTTAAAAAAGTAACGAAGTCGGTTGCGTCACAGGAAACAAACGTGTACATAGTTGCCAGTCACAAGTGACAGAACACGGCTCGAAAGTGAAATAATTATTACGTCGCAGACTCGTATATAAGCAAGACCGCTGTTTGACCATTGCCGAAATTTCGGGAGAATGAAAAAAAGAAGGAAAAATAATGAAGAAGAAAAAAATAAGAAAGAAAAAAAAACGTTGCAAGCGAGGTGTCTGATCGATAACATACAAAGCGATGAAAGTGGATTTTTTTTTAACCGCTCTGTTTCATATTTCAACGTACATAGATACATAGTACTATGGTCACGAAACTGCCGCGTCAGTTTCATATGGAGCCAGCGGCGGCCGCCAGAAGCGCAGCTGTGCTTGAGAGGCGATGCGAACGCTGCTATCGCTGGGGTTGTGCGTGGGAAGCCTCGGTGTTTAAGCTTTCTAAACTTCCGCAACGGTCGCTTTGCTTTCACGCTTTTACTTCTAGCACTCAGCATGCATAAATACATTTCTGAACGCGTTTTCTGTTTTAAAATGAGCACCCGGGAGGGAAAAAAAACAGCTCAATTAAAACATGCAGCTCGCAGTGGTATCAGCAGAAAAGATACAAAAATTCGGGGATTAACGACAGAATACCAAGATATATAATTACGAACGCCGTAGCAGGGGACTTCTGTATGACTTTTGCCACCTGCAGGCACAGCTGTTTCACCATGCTCGTAAGTCGCTCGCTGTACGCCGCCGGCCGCAAGTTGATTCGTCTCGCCTTCACGCTAGATGTTTGACAACAGTTGTGGCATGTAGAGAAAGACACAGTTTGACCTGTACTTTATTCCAGAAGACATTCTCTGTGAAGCATATTCTACGCAACGTTTCTTTCACCTGCACCGGCAACGCACTCACACCGGCCGCCGGCCGACGACGTAGCGAAGCCTACTTCGTATCGCTTCGTAGTTGTAGCAGGTAACTCTGCGGGAATACAACCGCTGACGAACAGCTTACTTTTGTTAACGCTGGCAGTGTTCTTCGTAGTTCTTCCTCATTGGGCACATTGAAGCGAGTTATCCGTGGCGTCCGGGCTCGAAGGCTTGCACTTGTTTGGGTCCGGAAGCTGGATAGGGAAGAAACGTGGGTGAGCGCGCTCGCTCGCTCGCTGCGTGCGCCGGCGAGAGTTGCACTTGACTCTCATAACAGCTTCTATTCTAATAATAGTGCTTCGCTTTCACTCTGGCGTACAACCGATATGACTTGTTTTCGTCTAGCCGACAGGGCCGAGCAGTGCAGCACTTAGCAGGTGATCGGCGCGCAGTTACACTGCCCGTTGGTCCCTTTCTTGCCAGGCGTTTCCGCACGACACGCACTACGGTGCGGTCTAAACAGGGCGTCGGCGACGCTCGGAGCTCTTCACAGGCTGACTCACGTGGTCTTTTGCATGGTGGTCGCACTGTAGATGAGCGAGATCGAGGTTTGCGCTTTGTGAGATACGAAGGAAGTCCTTCAAAAATCCTTGGAACGGTGTCAGCCTTCAGCGTTGGTTTGTCGCGTTTCTGCGACACGGAGTCGCCGTTGATGTTAAAATCATATGCAGTGATAATGTCCGAGGCGTCGAAATGGTTCGCACACACACGTGTATACTTCGGCTCAAAGTTAATTATCACCGCTTTCTTGCAGCGGTATGGCCCGCTTCCATTTCTCGCGCTGCTGCTTGTCTAACGGTAAACAAAACAACGACACCTTTTTGCTTCCCTTGTAGCCGAAACGGCACCCCGGCACGCAACATCTGTTAGGCATCCTAGTCCTGCGACAGCGTTTCCTCTAACTTGAACATATGATATCCAGCAGCTTGTCTCGCACTGCGCGAGTATTTCAATACGCGGACGGCGCAGACGATCGCCTCTGTGGCGCAGCGGCGGCGCGTTGCGGCATTTTAGAGCAGCGTATGAAGCTCGCCCATAGCGTGACGGTGCAGTTTCGTGACCATAAAGAGAATTGAATGACTCTGATAGTACCTACAGCGCGAAAAGAAAGAAAAAAAAAAGAAAGAGAGAGAAAAGGAAGGGAAAGAATAAAAGAAAGAGAGGGGACGCGCGGGCGCGTAACCCCACATGTTTTTTCTTGTTTCTTTTTGTGCAAGACAGGCAATAAAAAATGCAGAAGTACATCAGTGGAACGTGCAAGGTATTTTAGGAAGATAGCGGCGATATTTCAGTTTTAATAAGCAATAAATTCAACTCCGCGAAAATATATGCAAGTCCAAAAAACCGTATCTGAAACTGAGGACCACCGTTAACATCAGTAGGGACGCATGGTAGCACTAAATAAGAGTTCCTAGTTGAAGGGCCTAGTTAGTGCATGATTGACAACGTACTACAGCGCATAGAGAGAGAGAGAGAAAGAAAGAAAGATGCGGCGCGGTCCTGTGCTTAGTCTTCTTTTGTGCCGCGTCTTTCATTTTGTGCTTTGAAATGTTGTCAACTGAAACCACTCTTTTTTTTTTTTTCCATCATATGTAGTAAACGTCCTTAACGTAAAAAGAAAGAAAGAAAAAAAGCTCTTCGCCGATGACCTCCAAATCTGATATCCTTCCTGCATGCCTTTGACACCGGAACAACGCCAGGAACGGGGCCAAAAGTGCCGGACGCGCCCAATATTGACAGAGACAGCGGCGGAGAGCCCGCTATTGGAAGACCTCGATCCCTTCCCGAATCGGTTAGCTTTAGCTTGGAGCCCCATCGCCTCCCGTGTGTGTCTCTCTCTTTTCTTTATACAAGGATCGGTATACCTTGGAAACGTACGACCAGGGTCTCTATATATATCTGGCCCTCCCTGCCACGTTTCTTCGCGACCATCACCACCGCGCCGACATTATTCTTGTGACCGTCGGCAACTCCAATATAGGCTCGGGACCGCTGATGGGGGGGAAAGGTAGTGAAGAAGCGGCGACGAAAGACAAAATGATGGCCTCAGTAGCGACGTTGAACGTCTACTGCCGCGTTCTTTTATGTTGTATTTTTTTGTTCCTCTGCTGTCATCGTTCCCCTACTGTTGCAGCTTCTCATTCCCAGAGTTCTCGTCTCCGTTTACGGGCCTTTCGTGCACTGTATGTACTGTACGCCTCGCAAATGGTCCGAGAAAACGATTCACGAACTCCGTCGATGGCGTGGCTGGTGAAAGAACCGGAAAACCGCGCCGAAGATGCGATGTACAAATAACGGGACGAACGGCCTTTGTGTATGGCCCACGGGGAAGAATTGGTAGGGACGCTTCGCGAACTCTGTGTGAGCCATTCGTATACACCCGAAGTCGACGATTTCATAGACGCCCCCGTATGGTGTATCTCGCCCGTTGGTCCCTGTTTTTTGTGACCGAAGTTTAAGTTACCTGGCGTTGCAATTAAAACTCGCATTGTTTGGATCTGAAAGCGTCCGGAGGGTCTTTTGTTGGTGAGGAAAAAAGAAAGTTACTCAGTCGAGCATTTCGCTGCTTCGTATCATTAGAATGAAATCCTACGCTCGCGTCGTCAGTTCATTCATTCTTTCAACTTTATTTTAGTTTGTCGAAAAATGAGGGGACGGGACTAAAAGCCTTCCTTGTGTCTAAAAGTTCTTCCTTGTGTCTTCATGTGTGCGCACTGTTTGAGGATGAACACATCAAACAAAGACCGGTTACACGCAGCCGAAATTTATGCGTCGCAAAAGACTGGTCGTGCAACTTGAAAGAGGAACTGTTGAGTGTCTTCCGTTCTCAGTCTTTTCCGGCTTAACGAGCCAGCTTATGCCCCTCGTATACGACCAGCTTAGTATTGCTGCAACGTCATTTCTCGTAACAGCGACAAGCGTTTGAATATAGAACGCGTTGTTTATGACAACCGCGTGGCACGCTCAGGCAATAAAAAGGACTGCAGAAGACCGTGTTGCTAGGCTAGCTAGCGTTTGCTAATTGACATATTGTAGCGCTGAACACATTTACACATTCCCGTCTTCTTGTGTTTCTTCAGCGTTACAATATGTTAGTTAAGTGTAAAGACGTTCATCCTTACAAACGGCGCGTGTCCATGTTTGATACATGTTTGTTTAAGACGTCACGCCGAGCACGACAGGGTTCGCCTTCCGAACGAGGCGCCTCGTTAGGGTTCTCTCGAAATCAAGCAGCTGTTAAGCGGGCTTCGCGCAGGCTATATACATCACGAATGCAGTAAACAACGGGTAAGACATCACGAATGCAGTAAACAACGGTTAAGGGCGAAGGAGGGGTAAAAAGGGTAGAGGCTTCTTCAAGGCTTCTAAAGTTGCAGGAAGGCGCAGGTGGCTTGAAGCAGCAAACATGTCGACAGCTTTAAGGTGGCCGCGGTGATTTTTTCTTTTTTTCTGGTCAATCTGCGAGTGGAAGATTCCAGACGACGCGAGACGTTCCCGTGATTGCGCAGCAAAGCTCTGTTCTCAGAAAAGCGCAGCTGCGGGAAAATTACAATTCTGTGAAGTCTCAAGTGACCAAGTCACGACATAATTAAGCCACACCGTGGTGGGTTGCGCGACTGCAGATTAATGTTGACAACCCGGTGTTCTTTAAAGCACACCTTAGTCTAAGCACACGGGTGTTTTGTCATTTCGTCCCCAAAATTCGGCCACCGTGGCAGCGAACAGAACACGCCCCTAGCGGCGGGAAAATGTCGCGACTACGCGAGTCTCTTTGTTTGTTATATACATATACATAGACACGATGATTTGCAGAGCTATACTTACCGAACAGTAACTAGCTAACTACCGTTCTGCCCTAACGTAGGACATGCCTAATATAAGTCAGCTAAATACCATTATGCCTCTATTTTATTTAGCGATACTTCAGTGATTAACATGTGAGCAGGGTCGTGCAAATTATCTGTATGAACGTTTTTAGAAACTACATTGTTGAAGGCACGCAATTGCCCTCGTAGAAACTGTTGCTCGTTCGGCAACTATAACTGATCACTCTAAGTCCCCCTATTCCTGCAAGAATCTGTCTTGTTTGAATACGCAGAGCATTGTTTATGCATCCTGGTCGTTCTTAAAGGGCCCCTCACCAGGTGACATGACGAATTTTAGTTAGACATTGGAAGTTGTTGCGGGCCCAATAAAGAGCATTATGCCACAAGAATTTTTCTGATCGGTTCATTAGAAGCTGAGAAAAACAATAATTTGTAGCGGCGCGAAACCATGATGCGAGGAGGAGAGCTGCAAACCCTCGCCGCTCGCCCCGTGTAGCCTTCGCAAGCCAAATCCCTTCCCTGCCCTCATCGGCACGCGAGCGGGAGGATCACATAACGCATACGCACGAACACGTCATGCGCACACAATGCCACGAGCGCATAACGTGCCCGAACCAGCCAGAGCCCCCGAGACGCGAGCGGTGTCGTGGCGGCGTTCTTTGCGCTTCATCTCTGCAAGTTATGCCGAATGCGCCCTCGCCGATCACTTGGCTTTAAACCTATTAATGAGCACGAAAGCTGCGACATTTGTACGGACGCGAGACTAGTGGTGTGCCGCATGAACATCTAGTTAGACGCGGGAGGATAAATGAACCTAATGAGCGCTGGAACGCGGTAGAAAATTATGGTACATTCGACTGGTCGTTTGAGAGCGCTCTGACTTTGTTTAATAAACAGGTATGCAAGTCATGTTTCTCCTTCCTGATCATATTTTGACCCGATAATGTTAGTAGCAATGGATAGTTGCTATTTTACATAATTTTTTCAGCGCCTGCGGAGCGCTCGAAAACGGCCAGTCGAATGTACCATTAGTTTCGTTGTAAAGGGTGGCGTCTGCACGATGCGCAAAGCGCGAGAACACGAACGCGTGCGAAACGGAGGTAGATTAGTCTCGAAACTCGCTGCGATTCGCAGAAAAAAAGAAAAAAGAAAACGCAGACATTCCGTTTGTGTGTTTTATTATTGCTCTCAAGTTTTATTCATCCTTTCAAACAACAAATCACACAAACTACACGTCGTGACAAATAATTATCGCAGTGTCACGTGCTGCTGTTGGCGACGTCAGAGCACAGTCGTCTACGTAGAGGAGCTACGTCACAGCAGTACCATCTACGTAGGGCCATTTTCTCATGTACGTCATCCCCTCATTTTCTAAAGCGCGCGCCCGCGAGAGGAAGGGCAAGCAGCGTTCACCTTGAAATTTGACCCTTTTGCGCGGCGCGTAGCGTTGCAAATTTTGGCAGACGTGATCGTGAACGCCCAGTGCATGCATTGCGCTCGTCAGCTAAAAATTGCCAAACCTGGTGAGGGGCCCTTTAAGGGACTGACAACGGGCGAGAGCGTGTGATGAGATCGTGGTAGAAATGGGTAAAACCGAGAAATACAGGGACAGGATCGAGCATTACTGAACTCGCGATTTCAAAGGAATCGTAGTTTTAAGTTGCTTTCGAAAGCCACAGCAGCCTGTAAATCGTGCTGCCTGGTAGACAATGCATAAGTATACCAGCACAAACGCAACAAGACACAAAGAAGACACAGGACACAACAATCTGTCATGCGCCTTCTTTGTGTCTTGTTAGGCGTCTGTACTGTTATACCTGTGAACTATGCATCACCAACTAGCCTGTCGAAGCCATAGAACTGCGCGAAGGAGTAGTTATATAAATGCATGCAAGACAATGACGCGGCGCACACACAAATATGTTTTTTATTTATCGCCTTTTCTTTCTTGTCTCGCTGACTGGTTCTGTGGCTAGAGGTGTGGCTTGCGATCCTAACTTATTTTTCGCATTTACCGGCCGAACAGCGGCACGCGATCACAATACATGAAATAACACACACGCGCGCGCACGCACACACGCACGCACGCACCCACACACACGCGCACACACACGCACGCACACACGCACGCACACAGAGAGAGAGTTTGTGCTGTGACACATTCAATGCTAGCTGACTGCATGCGACATTGACATTAGGTAGCGGCATCGCAACTTCCGGTGCCGGAAGTCACGCTGCTTTCCTGCCGCAGCCGTCACTGCCCTTATCGGCTTTTTTTTTTCTCTGCAATACAACATATACGGAGTTTTTCAACTACATATACGGTGTATCTCCGGTGGTTTTTCTTGTTTATTTTTTTTTCTTCGATGTAGTTTCTGTTATATTCGGCGCGGTTCGCCCCTTTGCGACTCGAGACGGGGTATTAAGGGGTGACCCGTGAGGCTTCGCTTCACTTCCTGGCAGTTGGTAATAATCTCTCATGGAACGCGGTGGTCGACGCGTTCCTCTTCCACGCCCGCTGTTGTCACCTTTTTTGGTGAATTCTTGTACGCTGTATTTCAGTTGCCAGTCAATCGTTTGCTGACTTCGAAGGTTTGCCGTGACTGTAGTAGCCGTTACGCATTGTCCTCGATTCAGCTGCGCTAATGTCACTATTACAATACAACCACTATTGTAACTAATACAATAGTAGTTGACTTCGTGGAAGAACATGTTCTCGAAATGTATACACTGAGAGTATAACAACGCCACAAACGAAAAACCAAGACATCTCAGGTCGCAGTCAACATGTTTCTAGCTAACATTGCATAGGCATTCAAAATTTTTGTCTACCTAACCCCTCCTCTCCCCCCCCCCCCTACGGCGTATCTCGTAATCATATCGCGCTTTTGGGGCGAAAACCCCCGAAAATTATGAGTGTAAGATGAATAAAATAAACCATCATCCATTCTACGCCCTTTGACGGAATTAAGTGAAACAACAAAGCTGTTTCGACTCTATACCACTGTCCCATGTAAGCCTTATTGCTTATATGAAATTAGGTTTGCATACGACAAACGGGGCGATAGTTAAACGAACGGCCCAGAGAGCACGAACGTTCACTTGACAAAGGGACCGGGTCTAACTTGGCGATTCATGGTAAAGCCTGCGGACGCAGTCCTCGTTTAAAGGACGCCTTGGTTCTTTATAGGAGTCGAGACCACGTGGTTCGTGAGCTCAAAGAAGCCTTCTTTCTCCAAAGAAAGGACCTAGATTGCGTCAACAAACCTTCAGAAATGTTGTACGATTGTGAAGTGTCCTTTTTAGAAGCGTTTAGTTCAAAAGAAAGCGAGAGAGAGCAAATCTCCGTGCATTGGTATGAACACCGCCCGCGCATGCCCGAGAATCGGAAGAAATGTTCTTTTTTAATAGGGTGCACTGTTTCAGCTGCTTGTAGATTTTGTTGCTGTAATCTATATAAATTTTATTTTTGATTTTCATGTTACTTTGGCCATATACAGCACGTGTCATAGGTCACGAAGCCATCTTTTTCGTCATGTTACGTCATAACATACAACTGTTGTCGCTTTTAAGTACACCATGTGAATATCGACCCATGTGATTAACGTCAAAATTTGAGCCTATACGAATACCTATTTTCTTGCAATAAAGAATCAGTTGTCAGTAGGCGTCTGTCCGTGTCACTTCTTGTGTTTGTCGACCTCGTTGTTGGCGCCTTATTCCTTCCGTTACCACTGTCCGACGGCCATATCCTACTTGCTGATACGTTAATCAACAGAATAGAGTATAATTCTGGCGATTGTTACGTAACACAGCTGATTCATTTTCTTCCCTGCTGTGGTTTCGATAAATCTTTCGCTGGAGATCGCGCAGGGTCACGGCGAGGCTCTACAAGCGTGCCGCCTTTGTCCCAAGCCCTATCGACCACATTAAAGCCGGGATTCCCCGTCCTTGCGGCGATTAATTTGTGTCGCCTAGAAGAAGAGTCCGTTGTCGCGGTCCCTCCTAATGGCCGAGCGGCAATTGCGCGTACAGTGCTTGGCCTTTATAGTGCACGTAGTAAAGTCATCGCTGTGGGGCTTAGTGTGTGCACCGCCAGCTGTACGTACTGCCTTCAGCCTTCTAACCCCCTCCCCCCGTGCCCCCCCCCCCCCGCCGTCGCCCCCCTCGCACGCCCCCTGGGGATTAAGTCCAGCAGTTCTCCTTTTTTACGTTCACTGAGGGCGCCGTTAGATCGTTCATCTGCACGGGCGAGGAATTAGGCTCAACTGATCTCGGAAGCTACGGGCAAAAAAAAAAGGCGGAGTTTTAGTTGTCTCTACTCTTTACTGGAAACGGAGATGGAGGTTCGCAACAGAGTCGTACGTAAGTACATAGTACTCATTACAAGACTACGAATCCCCTGTTGTTTGCGCCCAAACTGGCTTCAATAGATTGAGGGAGCACCGCGTCGGAGTTTTCGATCATGTACCTAATGAGAAGCAGTCAACCTGCACTTGGACCCGACCTGCAGTTCACTTAATGCCTCTTAATTGCTGTATTCCACGAAGGACAATGACGTAAACAACTTTTCTTTTTTTCAGCGGCGCTGTATATTGTTAGGTCGTGGCGGATCGCGTCCGTAGGCAAAAGATGCGTAAAATAAAACTGATGTGTAGAATAAAAAGATGCGTCGAATAAAATGTCGCGATACTCGGCGGCGGCACTCCCCACCTCCCCCGATCGCCGATTCCTTTTCCTTTGTATATCAACGGCGGTGAAGTAGCAATTCCAAAGCGCCGCATATCCTTCGCAGGTTTCGGTGGAAACAAAAGGAGTAATCCGCAATACATTAAAAATTCCTTCGCCCTGCCCTGTTTTAAAGTTAACGTCAGCACCTTCGCCTCGAACCATATACGAGTCATTTTCGCTGACACAGTTTCGGGGAAAGAGTGCGATGTGCGTCCAGGTGGAAGGCCCCTGGTTTCGGTGTGTGGGCGGCATTCTGCAGACGGTTGTGTTCGTTTATTGCTCCTTCGTTAGTGTGCTTGCGTTGTTTTGTGTTTGTGCGTACTTAAAGCGATTGTGCGCACTTGCAGTCGGCGCACAAGTTGCAATACCACTTTCCATCAAATAGTTCGCATTATTTCATTACCGCTGCTTTATTTCGTTCCTAGAGAAAGAAATGAGAAGTAATCGTCAAGCTAGCGATCGAAACTGACTTAATGTCAGAGGACTGTTTATAGTTTTCGAACCTGGAGCTGTCCAAGGTGATTTCGTTCGTTTACGGTCGCGGTCAGGGGGCCCGTTTGCTGGGCAGTAAAACCTGCAGTGGTGGCAGCACATCAGGCAGAATGAAGCCCCGCACTGCTGGCTTCGCAATTTGTAAGTCCGTGTTTTTCTTTCTTCTAGATTGATTCTTTTTTGCGCGGATCTAGAGGTGTGCACGACGTACAGTGCTCACAGAGAGGAACGCGCCGAGTTTTGGTTAAAGGGTCCCTAAACAATCTCCTAATATACAAAGAACAAGCTCGTTATTCTACATGTCATGGCGTTTCCCGTCTTTTCAGCGCACTCTCCGCGGTGGTCTAGTGGTTATAGTGCTCGACTGCTGACCCCAAGGTCGCGGGATCGAATCCTGGCCGCGGCGGCCGCATTTTCGATGGAGGCGAAAATGCTTCAGGCCCGTGTACTTATATTTAGGTGCACGTTAAAGAACCCCAGGTGGTCAAAATTTCCGGAGCCCTCCACTACGGCGTCCCTCATAATCATATCGTGGTTTTGGGACGTTAAACCCCAACAACTATTATTATCTTTTCGGCGTAGTTCGTGACACCACAACCTGTTCACGTGACGTCATGAAGAAATAAGCTCTCGATTGGTCCATATAGGCAAAAAATGAAATACGCTTTCGGCTTCATCTGAACTTTGAGACACGGAGCGCTTTGACACAGCTTTGGCATTGCCAACCGCATGCCCTACTTTATATGTGACATGATAAAGGATGATTTCGCACCACATGTAAACAATGATGTCCTCGTGTGACAGCCGCAGAGCTTGGAGAGTCATCCCTGGCTGGTTATCAGCGATAAAAAATAATTGAATGACCCACTTTCTCGTGCGTATTTGAGTTCAGTTTGGGTTCCTGATCGCAACGCGAGAATGACAGATTTTTCCTGATTGTCAACATGAGACAACCCTGATCCTAAACAACATGTGGACGCATAACATGTCAGACGCAAGTCCTTTTTTTTTACATCATGCAGCTCTAGTAACTGGTTCTTACGTAGTGGTTCGTCACATTTTCTGAAGCACTTGTCGCATACACTTAACCACGTCCATTGTCCTTCTTTGCTCAGTATGACACAAGTAGAATTTTCAAGTTGGGCAGAAACTTCGCATAGAAGTTACCGAGACCAAGAAATGTTTTCAAGAGAGTGACACGATATGCCCGTCGGGCATGATGTGTGTTGACTTCCACTTTTCCTCATGTTGGGGGCAACAATTTCCTCTCTACCTCATGTCCCAGATCGCCAATAGCGCATTGAAAGAACGCGCGTTTTTTTCGCAATTAACACAAATTCTATCAACCTGTAGCTACTGAAGCAATATTACTTTTCTTTAGTGGCATTCTTGATTGTCTTTTCCTCAAATAACATCATCTATGTAGCAATTAGTGCCAGGAATTGCTCGCAGTACTTGTTCTATATACGAGGGATATCAGTTGCGAACTGTCTCCTGCCCGGTATTTCCATGATGTCGCACGCCCGTTCTGCCTGGTCTGGCATGGGTGCCTGCACGATCAACTTATTTCACTTCGTTTTTTGCGTTTTCGACTGCGCAAGCGGAGATAACAGTCTGTAGCCGAAAAGCGCGCAATCTCAATAGGCTCAACGCTTAGCGCTGACATCGTCCACGTGTTTTATGAAGAAATGAGTGGATAGGAGGAGATAGCGTCTGTAGGAAGGGTAGTGAATGCGAGAAAGAAACCACTCTCTCGTCTTTGAATTCGGAGTGGTTAAGAGACCCTTTAAGTAACCCACATACGGCTCCCGACTGTCTAAAGAGAGGGTGGGAGTTACATGAAGAAAGAGCAGGCCCGTTCGGACCGCGCTGCAGCGTGAAAGTCCCTCGAACGATGATCCAATAAACCCCGTTCATGGTTCTGAGCGCTTTTATTTCGGCTACCACGGACATAACGGAGTGAACCCTCGTTACCATATAGCGCTACGGACTGAATTAAGTCTTTGTAGTTACGAGGGGATCGCGTTAAAGGTAAGTCCGAAGTGCTTGGTGTTTGCCTTCGGGCAAAACGCAACCACTCGCTTTCTCGCAATAAAAATAAAAAAGTGAGCGAACGTAAAGTGAATATAATGTTGCGACCGCCTGGGCTTTTTGTCGATTATCGCTCGACCGCTGAACAGAAATACGCGGACTGCTCTGTCCCTCTGCTCTTGCATTTAAAGAAACGGCGATTAGAAGTCGGAGGGATCATCAACTAACTTCCTGCTCACTAAATGCCACTCCTATATAACGCTTACGTACGTCAGCGTTTCAAACAAGGCATAAGTGACGCACAACGGCTCTTGAGAGTTCGAGAGTTCCGCGAGTTTTCTGAAGAGATTAAACAAGTAAAAGAGAAAACCGTTCTTGGAGGATCGCATGTTCAAGGGCCCGTCAACGATATGGGCGACTCCCATGCCTCGGAGGCCCGTTTTAAATATAGATGCCGCTTTCAAGAAGCCTCGCGCAAATCCTCGCGCTCTACACTGGACACCTGAGCACAGACTCGCCGCTTGCTTTCCCTATTTCCTCGGTGCTGTTTATAACTTCCAAAGTTTTTTGAAGCCTATTCTCGGCGCCGGCAGGCGCAGCGATTATGCGCACCGTGTGGGGGCGTGTGGCGCTCGGATATGGGGGCTTAGCGCCTTGTCCTCGCCGCCCACTCTTATGCCGGCGTTATGTGCATCTGCGTTCCCGGCTTTCGTGAGCATGCCGGCAAAGCGTGGTATATATGCGCGTGCTTGCGGAGCGAGTGTGTCTTAGAATGCGCGGTGATTAGCGCTCTCTTCAGAAAGTTCGCGATCGAAGGCGAAAAACATTATGCAGCCTTTCTCGAAATTAAGCAGGCCGGCCAGTACACTTATTCGGCGTCTGTGCCTTTGTCCGATGATGCGTCATTTTTCGAGTGTTTATAGGAATGCCTGGAGTGCGTCTTTCTGTACAGTGACGGCAGAACAGTGGTAGCTGGTCACTGATTGATTGATTGATTGATTGATTGATTGATTGATTGATTGATTGATTGATTGATTGATTGATTGATTGATTGATTGATTGATTGATTGATTGATTGATTGAAGAGCTAAAGCAGTCTCTCTCACTAGTCGTGAGAGAGACTGCTTTAGCTCTTTAACGCGCATAAAATGGTTGACGCACAATTTCACCCGCCGCGGTCGCTAATTTAGCCTATACAACCAAGTGTTTGTCAGCAAAACGGTATAGTCGCTGAGCCAATTGTGTCGAGTCACAGCTGTGGCGACATTAATTGCGGCGTTTCTTGCTCACGTTTCATATTGAACTGGACATCCTAAAGCTGCGTTTCATTGCCTTTTTTTCTGGGGGGGGGGGGGGGTACAGTGCATTGAACTGCGCTTAAATGAATCGCGGAGGCAGAAGAAGGTGTCACATTTATCCGAAGCTTCGTTCGAGCGAAATACACAAAAGCCGCAAAGCAGTCTTTCTCAATGAAAACCGCGGACTGCGTGACTATTGTACTGTATACTCGAAGAACGAAACAAGGAAGGAAAACATTTATCTCCGACGCACGACCTTGAATGTCATCCACCCGCGCTAGCCGGCTGCAGTGTTTCGAGACAAGAACTGCGTCACTGAGAAAACCGAGTTCCACCTGTCGAAACATTCTTTCCACGCTGGGGATTTCCCTGTGTTCTCGGGAGGCAGATCAGTCGACAAGAATGAAGAGGAAAAAGAAAGAAAAGCTCACTGGGTTCCTTATGCATTTGCTAAGGTAACTTGAAGGCGAAAGCCAACGTCTTCTTCTTAGTCTGTGTATTGGTCCTCGCCCCCCCCCCCCCTAGCTCCGAAAGCTTTCTGCACGTCACCTGCTTTCGCACTGCCTTTGTGATCGGCCTACCTCTGACCAAGCGACGATTTCTTGTGGTGACGTCATCATGTGACGTCACAACGTCATAGTGACGTCGTCATGATAGTGACGCCATGATGACGTCACTAATTCTGGCGTTATGTGACGCCATGGCGTTACATGGTGTTGTCATCACGTGATGATTTATTGCATAACTCGTGTTGACGCCTAAGCCGCGGGACGCCGACGCCGACGGCCAGCTTTTGCATTTGATGAGGCATCAGAGGCTTTCGCCTTAAAAGAAAAGGGTGTGCCGTTTTTCATTTGTTTTTAACTTTTCGCAACGATTCACGGTATAGATCTTTCCAGGGCTATATGCTTGTGGTTGCTTCAGACAGCACGAAGATTGTTCTTCGTCTCCTCCAACAGTTGTCACGTCTCTGTTATAAAGTAGCCTCGGCGCTATCCACGGAAGAGGGAACTCCGCAACGCGAAGCCACACTCACTGGCAATCCGCTTTCGCGCCCATCATCACGCGGACGCACTTCAAGTGTCGCATATTGGATTACGCGGGCACGCCTGCTAGCCTCTCCTCTCCTTCTGGCTGTCAGCTTTCGTTTCTAACGCATTGCTTCAAGCTGAGCATTTAAAGGACACCAACATCAATTTTTGAAGCCGAGTTTACTCCGTCATACAACTCTCCCGTTTACAGAGATGGCTTCGAGCAAGTGTGACGCTTAGTAAGTGCTGATAAGATATTTTGTTTTGACATTAAAAAGTCAATTTTGCTTGGTGCGCCTACTTACATCAACACTACCGTGAATTCGGGCTGCAGTGTCAATCCAGGGGACTTCATGCACCGGTATGGCTAGTTGTGATGACGTCAAGTGCCGAAACACACAAAGCGACCGCTTGCGCGTCACTAACGGAGCCATGCGGCGGAGCGGCCGTGCAAACGTCACGCAGGATTCTCCCCGGAAGTTTTTTAGGGGTGGACATTTTGAGAGCGGGGTAGGGTACTTGTCTATTTCAAGAGAAGCGGACTTGCCTTCTTCAAGGCAGCTTTGAAGAAGACAAGTCCGCTGTAGAAACGTTGGCTACAGCGACGCCCCGTGTTCCAATGATGATGGTAATAATAATAATTGTTGGGGTTTTACGTCCCAAAACCACATGATTATTAGAGGTGTCGTGGTGGAGGGCTTCGGAAAGATCGACCTCCTGGAGTTCTTTAAAGGGACACTAAAGGCAAATAAAAATTTATGTCAGAAAGAAAGCCCAATGTATGACAACTTCTAAAACGGCAATATTATCAACAGCAGTGCCCTACTTACCGAGAAATTAAGCTAAATGTATCACATGATGAGCGCCACGAGTGGGACATTTTCGAAGTGATCCCGATGACGTAGCGAAGTCGGCCTACAATAAATCACTAGTAATCAAACTAGCAGCAGTAAAAAAAGAACATTCCGAGCATCAAAAGACGTAATAAAATGCTGTTTGTTCGTTTCCGCTTGATTCATGGAAAACAAAACCTCCGTGGCGTTGCCATGGGGAACGGCGCGCGTGGTTCAAAGGTTCCGTTTTCGCCGAACTGTGCCTCGCCCGTCTCAGTGGTAGTTTCGGGATCGCGTACTGCCGTGCGTGTTTTGCGCGCTCGTGAAAGTCGCTCTGACAGAAAGTTCGACAAAATGCCGCATGCGTGTGATATTGCCGGATGCCCGAATGGTGCACAACGCCAGTTCTGCAGCAAGGAAACCGGTGTGTCTTTTCACTGGGTGCCGCGGAATGAACCCTTACGCTCGAAGTGGCTTAGTGTCATGCCATTGCGCCAGTGTGCTAAACAGTCTGCGTGTGTGCTCGCTGCACTTTCGTACTGAGGATTACGAGACCAACCGCAACTTGGTGACGGCTTTCAATGTGCCCATCCGAGCAAGTCTTTGCCGCAGCGCCGTTGTTGCTACTGTGGGTCCCGCTACTTCCGCTCGGCTGCTGCGCAGTAAAAGCGGGCAACGTTGGGCACGGCAGCAGTGACGTATCAGAGTCGTATTTTCAGGCGGGAGATTTGAAGCGCGCTAACGCGATGCGGACCACTAAAAACGGGATTTTATTTCAAAATAAGCACTTCCTTGGTACAAAAGCAGCGCTACAAGGTTTCTGGACCGCTATTTCAGCAATCAACGTCGACTTAATATTTGCCTTTAGTGTCCCTTTAACGTGCAACTAAATCTGAGTGCACGGGCCTCAAGCATTTTCGCCCACCATCGAAAATGCGGCCGCCGCGACCGGGATTCGATCCCGCGACCTGCGGGTCAGCAGTCGAGCACCGTAACCACTAGACCAGCGGGTCGGGTGACCCACCCGTATTCCAAGGCATCTTCATCGCTTCTACCTTCCATCTTCCCCTGAACTGTAGGCGTATATCGGGAATATTACAGCTCGTTAAGTTTTCATTAATTGTTTATTGTTCATCGAGTTTCTTCGCCTGCCCTGCAAAAGTTGATCTATAAACCACTGCTCGAGTTACAAACAGAATCTATTTACAGAAGTTCTATTCGAAGTTACTGTAAAACGCTATAATTTCTCGGGAAAAAAAATGTAAAGCACCACAAACACGGATCTGCATTCTCTGCAGACCCGCCCGAGCACATAACTTTTGTTACGTCTCAAAAGGGTTCCACTCCTTTTAATGAGGAGAGGTGAAAACGACCACGGGCCGGAAACAAACGCCGTTTCCCTACGCATTCTGTGCATCCAGGGCCGAGGCTAGCGAAACAAGTCAAGAACATAACAAAAGGGCAATTTCGTCTCGTATACCACTTCGCACCCGTTCCACTCCCATTGTTGTTGCGTGTGCTGGCGCTGTATACACACGCGTATATAAATCGACGTCTCCCGATTCCGCCGCTGCGTTTCCTGTTGCTGGGCTGTTTACAGCCTCGTATTAGGCGCTGGCCTTGCGCAATGACCTGCGGAAAACACCTACCATCCTGCGCGTACGGGAAGCTGTGCTCGAACTGCGTACGCCGCAGTCTCTAAAAGAACGGCAAACGCAATTACCGAGTCGTTTTCGTGTGCATAAAGGCCTTTCCGTTTTCTCTTTCTCGCTTTCTTTTGTAACGCGTGCGGCATTGTGCAAAGTTGTGGCATGAGATATGACAAGAATGCGTTTAAGGCGTGATAACAAAAGCAGCTGTTTTGCTAGCTTCGAGTGGCTTGTCCGTCAAGCTCCTACGCTATAGGGAAAAGCCTGCCGTGTGTTTGTGAGCGCGTGCGCGCGTGTGCGCATATGTATGTATGTATGTATGTATGTATGTATGTATGTATGTATGTATGTATGTATGTATGTATGTATGTATGTACGTACGTGCGTGCATGTGTGTGTGCGTGTGTGTGTGTGTGTGTCTGTGTTATTCTTGTTTTGCCATAAAACCAAAGGCGCAGCCGCTTCTCCAGAATAAGGCTCATCTTATCAAACCGCGCACGATGCAATGTTCCCAAATCGTTGTGCACATTGACCGCCCACTAATCTCCCACTCTTCATCCCGTAGTAATACACACGTTCTATGCCACATATGCTTTAAACACGTTTTTGTCTACTTTTACTATTACTATGGCACACAGCAGCCCAAAGTTCTGTAGTTTTGCACCGAAATAAAATGATTCTAACGCACGTGACCAGCAAGTTCTTTACCTTTTAAGTCGCGGTTAAATAAATCATTATTATTGAACTACCAATGCTAAGAACTCGACTTTTCCACTCCAAAGGGTTGTTTTCGTGGCGACCCTTTGTACTCATCAGCTGGCGTGCACTGGCGTTAGCGCTCTTGATAAAATTCTTGCATGCTTCGACCTACGCACACTCGTTATTTGGCTCGGGATGCCGTGAGAATGCAAAACCTGTTTTTCTTTTTCGCTTTTAAGCCATTGCACTGTTCACGAATCAACATGCGCATCACGCGCAGTGTGCCGACAGCATCGCATAAACATTCGGCTTATATCTATGATTTTTGTCCGCATTTTTTTTTCACGTCTGGATCATCCTTATTCCGTCATCGTTCGTCTAGTTTACGGCCGGTTTTTTGTTCCTTTTTTTTTTATCGTCAACTTGTGTTTTGAACTACAGACGTGGGATGGAGGCCCTGACGAAGTACAGTAGCCCCGGGGCATTTGCATCCGCGCATCTTGTACGGGACAAGAACGTGTACCGCGACTTCGGTGCAGTATAGCAAGAAACTTAGAAGCTTTAGTTGCTAAGTAATGGTAACAATGATCACGGTGATGAGGACGACGGAAACTTGGGGCTCGTCCCGGAAATTCCTGTCATATGCAATAACTCATCTCCCTAAATGCGTACAATAAGTATCTTTCACGCCGTAAGCGCGGTGATTGGTACACTGAAAGCCGTGATGCCCTAAGCTCGCTTTGGTTTTTAGGATGTCATCTTTTAAATACATGTGTCCGCTTTCCTTAATGGAAGGAATCCGCATGTGAACGAGCTCGTTAGAAAAAGATGCGTTTGCCCTGTGCAGTCATTTAGTATTTAAGATCCCAGTATACAAACGTATATAAAAATGCATAGCAGCAAACATTCCCATAATCGTAAGACACGCCCGTGAGGTATACCACCAATTCCTCTGCCGGGCTCTGTTCCTTCGCTTCGCCGGGACATCGGAGGAGCAGTCACAAACCATTCTATTCTACAACTCCTGTCTAACCAATACTTTTGCAGCAACTTCATCAGGTTAGACGCTCAAACTGAAGTTCGCTCTCTTGCAGAGGCGCGCTAATAGTTAATACGAAGTGTGAACGTATCGCTCAACGCTCTTACAAGCAAAACTGACAGCGCTGATATCGCAGGCATTGCACGCCATGCCGCTCTGTCCCATCTCCAGGGCAGAAACGTCACGGTTAACTCCTGCACGGTTTTAACCACGGCTGACGTCGCCGTCAAAACACGCGGCGTGATGCGAAAACACCACGAGGTCCCAACACACCCGGCGGTACAGTGTATTGCTTAAGGCATCGGACGCGCATTTGCATGCTCACAGAAGTTCGCGGCCACTATGCGTGTGCACCGAAGCTGCTGCAGCTTGTACGGCGATGCTTTCTTCGTTTTTAAGCACCGAGACGGCCGCTCCCACGTGGGGCTTCGTTCCGAGCCGTACAGGGCCGCCAGAGGCGCGGCTCGGCTGCACTGTAACGAGGGCTCCTTACTGCTTCTCTGCCTGCATTTGCATTCAAAACGAACCTGGCTGGCTTGCTACAAGCTTTCTCACTGCATGTTGCAGTTTATATATATATATATATATATATATATATATATATATATATATATATATATATATATATATATATATATATATATATATATATATATATATATATATATATATATATATATATATATATAATAACAGTGCAATTCAAGTAATGTAGAATACGGTAGACGAATCTCATCTGCTTTGCCAGCTATATATGTGTTTTGCTCTAAGCGCAACGTTCACTAAAATGAGCAGAAAAAAAAACAATAAACAAAGCTTTCTCCGACGGTTGTCGTGGAAAGCCTTCGACGCCTTGACGAAACCCGTCGGACAGTTAAAGGCGAAACGCCGTACGGCATTTTAGATACAGAACATATCATGGCGAACCCAAGGCACTTCGACTGTATATATCTGTACACGTTGAAATCTATACGCTAAAAGAATATAGCGCAAAACACGGCGAACACAGAAGGCAAGCAGACAACGGACTGGCACCAGTCCGTTGTCTGCTTGCCTTTTCTGTGTTCGTCGTTTTCTTGCGCTATACTCGTTTTAGTGTTCATAGATATATAGTCTGTTCTGCTCAAATATATACGACCGGCATAATCTGCGTTCCCGGCGCACTCAGCTCGCGGACACAGCCACTCCATGACATGTTAGAAAACTTTTTATTAAAAAAAAAAAGGCACAAGGCGAAGTAAAAGGAATTCGCACCCAACGCGTTGCCGTGTACGTGCTATGCAACCTAGCCCACCAGGAATCGGCCAGGCCGCATTTTTTTTTTTTTTTTGACGATAAGAAAATGTGACAAAGCCGTCTCCCCGTAGATTACTTCGCGTGTCTTCGATTCCCAGTGTTTGGGATCAGCCAGATTTTTTTTTTTTTTTTTCGCTCCATCTGCACCTGCATGGTCCTAATCCACAACCACGCCGCCTTCCAACTGTTTAACCGTAAGTTTAAAAGCTTAGATTTTATTGAAATTAATGCGTTTATGCTACTCCTATTACTATTGCTCCTACTTGTTGGAAAAACACTTAGAATTCGGATCTTACCGAACGTGAGCTAGCACACGTACCTGGGAACTCAAAGAGCAGCTCTCGAGAATGCAGATAATCTTCGGACGAGATCGCCCGCGCGTGCATTACATCGTTGGGCAGCGGAGTGGCTGCCCTCACATTATCCAGGCTGCGCTCGCTTGAAAGGCTGGGAGAAGCCCTCTTGAAACCGTATGCAATGAGCGCTTCTCCGATGTTGGCCTGAGTGTATGTTCTTTTATTACGAGAACCCTGTTCTCAACTGTAAAGATTCTAGTATTATACGTGCGTGTACCTCTCGTGTATAATACTGGAAATACGATGGGTCTCCTGAATCTTGTTGCGCGCGCTCGAATTACGTTCCCCTACTTAAAAGACGTACAGTACACTGCTTTCGTCCTTCTATATTTGTCACCTCCTTTTTCAAGATCCGGAGACTGTTCTTTGAACATCATCGTCCGTCACTGCACGCGTCCCCCTTTCGGTTCGTCGTTTGAAGTGCAGTGCTCTTTGTGTGCGACAGAGAAAACCGGAGACCAACCGCCCAGGAGAAACCACCCGTCTGTCTAATACACGACTGAGTGCTTCGCCAAAAACCTCGTGATCATGCACGTCCCTTTTTGCCCTTTGAAGCGAAAGGATGCGACGATAGCAGTCCGCATTTCTCTGCACTTTGAGAAAGGACAGGTCTATACACTAGACATACTTTCGGTGCTTCCTTTTTATTTCTCGGCATCATCAGTTGGTTGTGCGCCAAAGGGGGAGAGCTTCGCTCCGGCGAAAGTCGAGATTCAACCCATCGTGACAAATGGAAAACGGCGATGTACGGATGAAATGAGAAGTCGGCGTGGAGTCGGTCTCTGAGCGAGGACTCAGTTATCGATTCCGTTCGTTTCGGCGGCGTAGCGCCCGCCAGCGTCTCAGAAGCTTCAATAACGTCTAGTGTATAGGACCGTATTAGGGAACGGAGTGGACTCGATACGTCCACCTTCGTCGGTCCGCGCTTTTAACAAGAGTCGCGGAATGAACGTTATTAGCCGCGCAAGCGGCACGGTTTTCCTCCGTACGGATCTGAGGACACTTGGAATCCGGAAGCTTGGGAAGGGGGGGAGGGGGCACTGTCGCGGGTACTTGTTGTAAAGTGGCAGCTTCCAGTCGGCGTGGCTTTTTGGCGTTTGTTTCTCTCTCGGATCTGCTCTCGCGAGCGTCTTGACGAATTCCGAATGCCGGACGTTGGCGCACGTATATATGTGTGCGGGCAGCTGTCCTGTCGAGAGATAAATAGCGGCCGCGCTTCTAGTTAGTCCGAGTCTTGAGAGACTGCTCGGAAAGCGCGCTCAATTGCTTGGCAAGTGTTATCGAACGCATATGGGAAATCTCCGGCTATAGGGACGTTTTGTTTGTTTTTTTTCCTTCTTCTTTTTCTTTCTTCTTTGCGCCAGCATAATAAGCTTCTCGCGTGTGTCCCTGACTAGCCACGTAAAAATGCGTTAATACCATTTTTTTTTAAGGCGAAAGCCTTAGATGCCTCATCGAGCGCGGAAATTGACCGTCGGCGTCGGCGTCCCGCGGCGTCGGGCACAGCACGAGCGATGCAAAAAAATCATCATCACGTGATGACGTCACCACATGACGTCATCACGGCGTCACATATCTCAAAATTTTGTGACGTCGTCCTGAGTCACGAATTCTGGCGTGACGTCACATTGTGCCGTCATCAAAGGACATCATAGCTTGGTCAAAGGTGGGCCGATCACGGAAGCAGTGGAAAAACACGCTAGGTGCACATAGCGTTCGGAGATCAATACATCGTCTGATAAGAAGAAATCTTTCGCCTTCGAGTCGTCTTAGGTGAATGCACAAGAGACAATGTGAGTTTTTCTTAACTGTGTATCGTAGAACAATCGAAAGTTATGCTAGCCCTGTATATAGTGGGTATTTCGACGCATGCACGAAGCAGTCTGCAAGGTTCGTATCGTATCGCACTATGTGCCTACTTTTTAGTCAGGCTCCAGAAATACTGAGCGCGCGCTGTCGCAATTCGCAGATGAGCGCGGACACTGAATGAGCTCTCAAAAGCAATCGGCTTTTTAGGAAAGGCCGACCAGCGTTGCCACGACATTCAAACACCGCACAAGTTCATTCGCGTTGGACGCTCAATCCAGCCTACCGTGTAACGGGAAGCCGCTTGATTATAGCGATATCTCCACCGAAAGAGAGAGAGAGAGCGAAAACCCAACAGTAGCGATTGCCTACTGTACACTGCTTACCTCTATCGCCTGGGCGGATTCACATCACTGCAGTGTAAAGAGCGTTCGCAGTCCTGCACAATGTCTGTGTTGCGCAAGGTAGAAAGCATACGGCACAGTCAGCGAACGGCTTTTTTTTTTTTTTACTTCTTGAGGAAGTTCGAAATATGAAAGGAAGCGAAGAGGTACGCAAGACCGCAAGTTCCTCGAAACTGAAATCGTGCGTGCGCGTTCCTGGTTTCGCTCATAACCTGCATCGATGCAAGCCTAACGTTTGAAGTGTCGTTCGCCTTTAAAAGAAAGAACTCTCAGGACGCCGGTGTGTTGCGGAATTTTTCTTTCTTTCTTTCTTTCACTATTTCTTTCTTTCTTTCTTTCTTTCTTTCTTTCTTTCTTTCTTTCTTTCTTTCTTTCTTTCTTTCTTTCTTTCTTTCTTTCTTTCTTTCACTCTTTCTTTCATTCTTCTTTCACTCTTTCTTTCATTCTTTCATCTTTCTTTCTTTCTTTCACTCTTTCTTTCTTTCTTTCATTCTTTCTTTCTCCATAGTTAACCGTGTGCATCGCTTCCTTGAACCCTGCTAGCCGCAATCGCAGCTGGCTCCAGAATTTCTCGGTAAACAAACGCTTCGCGCCACACTCATGCGTTGCGTTACAAACTCCAGGGCGCCCAGATACCCTCCTTAATTTTTTTTTTCATTATTCTTATCCTATCCTATTTCCTTCTCGACAAAGCCCTTGTTTTTTTTTTTTTATAAATTCACAAAAATAAAAGCGCTTCCGAGTGCTTACGCACGGCACGAGTGCACGGCGCCTCCGCTAAACGAGTTGCTTCATGCGACGCCGTATGAGCGCCTCTTTTACAAAAATTACCTCGCCGGTAACGAAGTCCTCGCGCCTTCGCTTACCGAGTTATTCTGCAGCGCTCACTCCGTCCTGCGGCTTCGAACGTATAAATACGTGTCTTCGTTGGAAGCACGTCGCTCCCGCTGTCGCTTCGTACGCTTTCTGAAAATTGAAAAAGAGAGAGAGAGAGAGAGTGAATAGAAAGCGCAGCTTAGAGTATAGTCACAAGCGTGGAGTTTAACCTCGTTCAGTTGCCACATTTTAGTGAGAAGAAAGAACATGCGCATCCACCACGCTCACGTTCGAAGGGACGAGCAGTCCGCCAAGTTGAATGAAAAGAGGCGCCCGGAGGTGAAATAGTGTTTAAACGGGGGCTAGGAAGCGCGAGTAATCACTTGAGAGCCTGAGCGAATCGCACGTCTGTACGAACTGATGCCGCCTCTGCTGAAGGGCCGAAGGAAATTCATTCGATAACAGAGCGTAAAAACGACGGAACAAACGTGAAACACGCATGCGTGCCGCTGAACACGTCGGTTCCGTTTTCGTGCCTCGTTTTAGGCGCTACTGTTTAGACGGTCGTGTACTGTAAACATACACGTGAGGCGTTCCCAGGATTTGGGGACATTTGTACGTGGCGCCATCTCTCGGCAGCAGCAACGGCGTCCTGCCATAACTGAATGGGAAATAGACGAAAAAAAAATTATATCTGACGAAAAAAGCTTCTTACTAAAAAGGACTCTCAGTTATATGCAGCAGAGACACACTGCAACATTTCGGTAAAGTTGCATTACAAAGCGTGTGGCTTCCCAGGACAATTGAACACCGCCCATTATAAACACGTGGGGCCCCAATGAAAAATATTGAACACTCCGGGAAGCCACGTGGTTTTTAGTGCGACACTGTAATTTCACCAGAATGTTCAAATAAGTGTCTGCTGTATAGAACCGGGAGTCCTTTTTTGTAACTAGCTTTTTTCGTCAGATATGATTTTTTTTTTCGCCCATTTCCCATTCAGTTACGGCAGGCCACCGCTGTTACCGACGAGATATGGCGCTACGTGCACATGTCTCCAAATTCTGGTCATGTTACTTCTGTATGTAGAGTAGAATAATATGGTAATATTCTCTGGGGTTACGTGCCAGAATTGCTGCCTTGAAGGAGGCAAGATCACTTGTCGAAACGCTGGCCGCAGCGACACACGCTGTTCAAGTATATTCACCTTTTCATTGGCTGGGAATGTATCTTTCTTTGCATGCCTTCCTGTAATTGTTTCGATTTCCGATTCCATCGCGCTTAGCGCCGCATTGACAAGGACGTTTCGGCAAGTGGCCCTGGCACGGTGCAGTAAGCGCTGATTCTGCAAGATGCCGGCAGTACATAGAAACGATCGGAGCTGCTCCGCCGTGCAGGTCTGTTGTCATGCATTGCAACTGTCCCGAATGGAGAAGTGTCACTGCCTGCGTTTCTTTTGCTGGCTTTCTTCTGCCTTCTCGCAATCGCTGCACCAGTAACAGAGAGTCAAACTCCATCATGTCGCAACGATAGGTTGGGAAATTAAATGGAGCTCACTCAGACTCACTCATGATATATATTTTCCTCTTAAGGCTCACTCAGAGGCAGACCCACCAAAATTTCCCTAGACCACCTAAGTTGTATTTTTCCGTGTCTGTATTTGTGTCTTCGTGCTACACTATGACGTTCAGCAAACATCAACCAGCCCGACAAGAAATCCTCACTTCGGGCTCACTAGGACTCAAGTCACCAAAATTTTCCTCAACAGGACTCACTCGGACTCGGGTTCGCCAAATTTTCCTTAACTAGACTCTTTCGGACTCAAAACACACCAAAAGCTTTCCGCAACCGGACTCAATCGGACTCATACTCACCAAAATTTTCGTCAAGAGGACTCACTCCGGCTCAGTCTCACCAAATTTTTCCTCAAACCGGACTCGTTCGAACTCAAACTCGCCAACATAATATTCAGCCGCTCACACTCACTCAGACTCAAGGCTCTGACTCAGGGCTCACTCAGACTCACGGCTCGATCTGAGTGTGAGTGAGTCGACTCATGAGTGAGTTTGCCGATCTATGATCGCAGCTGTACAATAATCCGGCTTGCTTATGCTCCTGCGAAGGACACGTATGAGCTAAACACAGCCCGTAATGAATGGTTCTCGTTGCACGCCGCCTACCTCGGCGTTTTTGGTAAGACTTATACGTCTGCTATTTCCAAAATGTGACGGCGTTGCCTGCGTCTCTCTCTTTCTCTCTCTCTCTCTCTCTCTCTCTCTCGCTCGCTCGCTCGCTCGTTTCTTTTCTTTTTTCTTTTCCTTTTTTTCTTTTTTTTTCTATAATAGCAGGGCTGTCACTTATGCTTTCCGCACTCAGTTATGTTCTTGGTCGCAGCCCGCTTTCAGTAGTAAATGAAGTAAACGGCTCACAGTTAGCGAGGCATGAAGGTAAACGACACATAACCATCGCAGAGGCGTGAACGCTCGCGCCCTCTTGCTAAACTTTCGGAGCGCGCGATAAGCAAAGAGTACACGCGGGAGCTCTTGCTCTTTCTTCGCCTAACTTAGCGCACCAATTACTACTACACGGCGACAGAGTCTGGCGTGGACAGCTAGCTCCTTTGCAACAGCGCCGTCTCTGCGTTTCCCCAAGTTTATGCGCGCGTCCCTGTGGGTGTCGTGCCGCACAGTTCACTGAGCAAATGTTCGCACGCCCTGCGAAGGGAAAAGTTGCGTTCGCGCATGTGTGCGTCGGCACACTCATCACCTTGTGTTTATGACATCTCTGGTGACCACTTCGCCGCAACTCTTATACTGTTGCTCCTTCGTTACAACTTCCACTAATGCAGCATAACGCTGTCTCTCTCTCTCTGTCGGGGGCATTCTTTGCGTGTTCTGTTGAACTGAAAGACAAAAGCTGACAGGGTCCCTTATGCAATCGCGTAAGATGATGATTCGATTATGAAGAAGAAAGGGAAAATTGACAACTACCCGATTGTAGCACGAAGCCACACGGAAATCCAAACGGATTTCCCAGAAAGAACCTCGGCAACTAAGAAGCTTTCTTTCTGAGAAATCCGTTTGGATTTCCTTGCGGCTTCGTGCTACAATCGGGTGGTTGTCAATTTTCCATTTCTTAACCCTTCCACCACCTTGCGGGATTCCGCAGAACTCATTTGCAATAATGTCGATGATGATGATTTTGGTACCATTCGTGTTGATGACGATGACTATGCCAACGGTCAATTTTCCCGTTTGATGAGCCATATAAGGGCTTTATATAAGGCATAGAAGGTCATTTAAGGATCAGGCATATAAGGCTTTAAAAAGATAATACGTCGTCTCTGCGACGACAACGCATACATTTTTTTTCAGTGTTTTGCATCAATTCGGTATCGACCTCAACGGCTCGTCACATTACGGAGTCCCACAAAGCTGTCGTTTTCGCGGTTTAGCCCTGCACGACAGATATGCAGGAATGTTTATTCATCGGGGCGCAGGTTTTCCTTTTTCCTCAAGTCTTGGCACCGTCGCGCACAAAGCCGACGGTGGAGATTACCCTATACCACGCAACCGACGCTTTCTCGAAGTTTCGAAGCCTTCCACATGCACCGTACATCGGAGACGTGAGTCATTTCTGTTCGGGACCTTTCTGCATCTGTGGTCACGTCTTCTTCGGCACGGCCCCGAATACACGACGCAGGCGAGACGTCAAAGTCGTCGCTAAAGGGAACACGGAGCCGTCACACACCGCAGCCGCCCTTGTACTCTATGTCGTAACACCTCGGCTTTCGACGCGCGAGGCCCCATACTACCGCCCCCTTTTAGCTCACGCCTTCGAACGAAGTGTCGCCCTGATGATGGCGTTTGTGCGTGCCACTTGGACTTGACGGGCTCTGTGCCATTGATCCTGGCGCAGATGCCTCCTCTTCAACCACATGCCAACTTTGTGTGTTTAGTGTCCTATTGATCTGACTTCTTCTCCAAGAACTGAAACTCGACGGCCTTGTTTGTTTTGCTTTTTTTTCGCATAATGGAGCTCTCCTCCTTCTGGAACTCTCATAGCGCGTTTACGTAAGCGCTCGAACGCAACCATGTACGCAAGTACACAAACAGACAAACAAACAAGCAAAGAATGTGTTTCGTGCCGCGGTATCCGACAGCGACACCCACTTGTGTAAACAGTAGCGCGTGTTAGCGTTTTTGCCGGCAGGTGACACTTACACGCATCCGTTGTGCCTGTACGTTAAGGCTTGCGAGCAAGTTTTCAGCTTCGGCGCTTGGCTCTGCGCTTGTACTACATAAAGTATACGCCAGCGTACTGAAGTATAGTTATAGGAAATCAATCCTGACCTATGTATGTGTGTGTGTGTGTGTGTGTGTGTGTGTGTGTGTGTACGTGCGTGCGTGCGTATGCATGTATGTATGTATGTATGTATGTATGTATGTATGCATGCATGCATGTATGTATGTATGTATGTATGTATGTATGTATGTATGTATGTATGTATGTATGTATGTATGTATGTATGTATGTATGTATGTATGTATGTATGTATGTATGTATGTATGTATGTATGTATGTATGTTCGTGTGTCCATCCACGCTCACCAGCCGTGAAATCGTTCCGCGCAGGAAAATGGCTCCACCGTGCACGGACTTTTGTAAAGATTGCCTGACCATAATAGCGGGCACGTAAACTTATATCACGCGATGTTCACTAACAAGCTGTTGCAGTCACCTTAACTACTGCGGTTTTCATTCTCGCGAGAAACGGCGGCTCTTGCCAGTAATATGCAGGCACTCGTTCTCTTCTCTGTGCTCTCCAGTAGAAGATTCAACGGCACTGCCCGACGCTCTAGAGAGAACTCTGCGGTTTTACGTGTCAAAACCACGGTATGATTATACGGCACTCCGTAGTAGGTGTCTCCAGATCAGTTCCACCTGGGGTCCTTTAACCAGTGACATCGAAGTACGCAGGTGCTTTTGCATGTCGCCCCCGTGGAAATGCGGCTGCCGCGGCAGGGAATCCAACCCGCGTCCTGGAGCTTGGCAGCGCGACACTTTATAGGCAGTGCGTCCGTCGTTCATGAGCTTAGCAGCACAGCACACAAAACAGCAAAGGCCGCAGGCCCGCCCCTCTTCTTTTACGAGTGTTATGTTTATTAAGGCGAAAGCCTTAGATGCCTCAGCAAACGCGGAAATTGACCGTCGTCCCGCGTCATCGGCGTCAACACGAGTGATGATAAAGCCATCACGTGATGACGTCGTGACGTCATCATATTACGTGATCACGACGTCACTATAACGTCATATAACACTGCCTCACATGACATCATCGCCTGACATTGTCGCTTGGTCAAAGGTGGACCGATCACGGAGGCAATGCAAAACCAAGTGAGATGCAGAAAGCGTTCAATGCCTCCGATCCCGGAGGCAGTCCAAAAGCACGGAAGGTGCAGAAAGATTTCGGAGGGGAGCAGGGGAGGGTCAGTACGTCGACTGAGAAGAAAACAAGTAGAAGATGGCTTTCGCCTTCGACTCGTCTCAGGCGAATGTATAAGGAACCACGCGAGTTTTTGTATCGCTTCGTTGCTTTCTTCCTTGTCGATACATGCTCGTTCACAATATGAGGCAGCACCTTTACCTAAGCAGCGAGACTTTGAGTTCGGCTAATTAACGGCAGGGTGTCTTCTGTGAGCAAATGCTGTTCGGTAGGCAACGCGGCCAAACACGCATAGTAACTTTCGCCTTATCTGCTTCTTTATCTCGCCTCGCTGTAAGGCAACAGCGCGCCGTTTCATTGGAGCGCGCCATTGATTCTCCCGCTCTTTTTTTTTACGGCTACACCGACTCACGCTTCGCTTCTCCCTGCGCTCAAGATATCGCGCGGGCAGTATTTGCTCTGTCCGCCGCCCGCTGCGAATTAGTCTGGACTTGTCTCTATCGTGTAGACGGGCGGCCGAACAGCGCTTCCTTCTCCTTATATGCTAGTGCCTCTGGGCTGTTTGAACAGCACCGCTGCAGCGACGGTCCCGGGACCGTTGACAACTCTGTCATGTTTATGTTCCGTTCTTCTATGGTGACTAAGTACAGCATATATGCGCCGCGACCCGAGTCGTGCGCCTCTGTCGCTTCGAACGAGTCCCCTATTTATAGGGGACTCGTACAACGTGTACACTGCCGTTGTACACGTTGTACATCGGCAGTGATGAACAACGTGTGAATATATATATATTGAAATAAAGCGGTTAAGCCGACGCTTTATTACGCCAAAGGCAAGATGGCGCCGACGAAGAAGACGCCCGAGCCGATGACTGATGATGGTTATGTACAGATGAGGAAGATGAAGTCCAATTAATGCCTACACTAATTTCCCCCGTTGACGAAAGCGGCCAGCCTGGCCGCGAATTACGTTGTGGAACGCAGATGAAAGGGTTTGAGACGCGAAACGTGCACAACCTCTGTGCCGCGGCAGCGTTGGTCAGTGGAGGCATGAACAGGTGTAACACGGTAGTTCACCGGCGAGGTCTGGTCTATAACTGTGTAGGGGCCAATATAGCGAGATTCAAGCTTTTCGCATAAGCCAGGTGTCCGTGCAGGCGTCCATAGGAGTACAGGGTCGCCAGGGCGATAGAAAACGTCGTGGTGAGTGGCATCGTAGCGATTTTTGCGATCTTCTTGGCTAGCTTCGGTGTTTATACGGGCGCGACGACGGCATTGGGCAACCCGGTACAGAAACTGGTCGCAAATGAATGGTGAAGAGTTGACGGGTCCAGAGAAGAAAGAAACGTCGAGTGATGAGGTTGGCTGGCATCCGTATACTAAGAAAAACTGAGAGTAGCCTGTGGTCCGTTGAACTGACGTATTATACGCAAACGTTACAAATGAGAGAACCGCATCCCAGTTACGATGGTCAGGTTGGATATACATGGATAACATGTCGCACAGCGTGCGATGAAATCTCTCCGTCAAACCATTTGTCTGTGGGTGGTAGCTAGACGTTGTCTTGTGTATTGTGTTTGACGCTTGGAGCACTTCACTAAGCGTGCTTGAGAGAAACGCCTTGCCTCGGTCGCTCAAAAGAACGTGAGGGGCTCCGTGCCGTAGGTAGATAGCTTTCAAGAAGAAGGTTGCTACTTCGGAAGCAGTTCCTGAAGTGATCGAGGCCGTCTCAGCGTACCGGGTCAAGTGATCAACAGCGGTGACGATCCATCTCTTGCCGTCTGGGGTAGTTGGGAGGGGCCCGAATAGGTCAATTCCGACGACAGAGAACGGCTGTGCTGGGCAAGGAAGTGGTTGTAGGGTCCCGACTGGGACAGTAGTAGGCCGCTTGCGGTGTTGGCAAAGGGTGCACGAGGCAATATATTTAGCTACGCTCGTGGAAAGACCTGGCCAGAAGAACCGGCTGCGGATGCGCTCGTGGGTTTTGTGGTAGCCAAAGTGGCCTGACGTTGGGTCGTCGTGTGAAGCCCGAAGAACTTCCCCGCGAAGAGCCCGCGGTACGACGGGGACCCATCGATGGCCTTCCGGGTGAAAAATGTACCGATAGAGTACGTCGTCTTCAAACTTGAATAGCTTGAGATGTTTTCGTAGCCTGGCATTAGGAGAAGACGAAGCACCACTTAGGCGACTGATGATGTCACTGCAATAAGAATCAGCACGCTGGTGAGTGGAAAGCACTGAAGGGCGGTTGGCTGAAGGCAGGGAAGAAATGGATGCAATCGACGATGTGTCCTCAGTGCGGCCAATTTGACAAGGTGACGTGACGTGCTCCGATGTTGGCGGCAATGGACATCGTGATAGAGCATCGGCATTTTGATGCTTCTTTCCAGTCTTGTAAATGACGTCAAAGTCATATGCTTGTAATCGGATAATCCAGCGGCCAAGGCGTCCCGACAAGTTTTTGATTGTCGACAGCCAGCATAGCGCATGGTGGTCTGTCACAACAGTGAAATGTCGACCATGGAGGTACGGACGAAATTTTTAGATGGACCAGAGAACAGCCAAGCACTTTTGTTCGGTTATCGAGTACTTCTTCTCTGCAGAGGTGAGAGTGCGGCTTGCATACGCGACAACTTTCTCGCGAAATTCACGGTCACGCTGTAGCAGTACGGCACCAATTCCCTGCCCACTAGCGTCAGTGTGCAGTACCGTAGGTGCCTCGTCATTGAAATAACAAAGAACCGGTGGGGATGTCAGTGCGCGCTTGAGTTCTTGGAATGCGGCCTCGCACTGATGATTCCAATCAAAGGGAGCTGTACTAGCAAGGAGCTTGTGGAGAGGCGAGGCAATGGTGGCAAAGTTCCGGATGAAGCGTCGGAAGTATGATGCGAGCCCAAGGAAGCTGCGCAGTTCTTTTACACGAAGTGGGCGCGGGAAGTTGAGCACTGCGGAAATTTTGTCCGGATCGGGCTGGATGCCATCTTTGTTAACGAGATGTCCGAGAACTTTGATCGTTGTGCTACCGAAGTGGCACTTCTTTGTGTTTAGTTGAAGGCCAGCATTGGAGAGGCATGTGAGCACTTCGTCGAGGCGTTGCAGATGGTCATCGAAAGTGGAGGAAAACACGACGATATCGTCCAAATAGCATAGACAAGTTTTCCACTTGAGGCCGCGAAGAACAGTGTCGATCATCCTTTCAAATGTGGCGGGGCATTACATAGGCCGAAGGGCATTACGTTAAACTCGTAAAGACCGTCCGGCGTAGAAAAGGCGGTCTTTTCTTTGTACGCTTCGTCCATTGGAATTTGCCAATATCCGGAACGAAGGTCAAGGGTGGAGAAGTACTGCGCGCCTTGCAAAGAGTCAAGTGCATCATCTATACGAGGCATCGGATATACATCCTTTCGGGTGATCTTGTTGAGCGCGCGGTAATCAACACAAAATCGTACCGATCCATCCTTCTTTTGTACCAATACAACGGGTGATGACCAAGAACTGGCAGAGGGTCGTATGATGTTTCTTTTGAGCATGTCGGCCACGTTCTCCTCAATGATTTTGCGTTCGGCCAAGGAGACTCGATAGGGACGACGGCGTACAATATTCTTACCGTCAGTGTTGATACGATGAGACGCAACTGTGGTCTGTTCGAGTGACGAAGCATTGGCGTCGAAGGAGGCCTGATGTTTTGCTAGCAATTTCAGCAACGCCTCACGCTGAGGAGCAGGAAGGTCGGGGTTTATCCCGGAAGCAAAGGTGGATGAAGAAATAGGCTTGTCCTGTGGAGGATGAGCTTGCAAGGCGTCAAGAGGTACGAAAGATGCCAGTTGTGTATCCATATAACAGGTCACCGCAGAACCTTGAGGTAGGAGAATAGTCTCAGTGGTGGTGTTCAGGCCGACGATTACCGCAGCACTTTTTTTGAATCGCACCAGGCTGGATGGGAACACAATGCCACGAGCTAGACAGCGGCCGTAAGGGGTGATAAACACGTCACCATTGGCAATATGCGTAGACATGATCGGGATCAGTTGCTCCTGACCCGGAGGCAGTACGGAATCGGCAGCTGTGGAAAAACGCAGTCGTGTCTCATCGATACGCTCGCTGCAATGATCGGTCTCGGTCATCTGAAGTACACGTTGGCGGCAAGAAATTAAAGCAGACGCTGACGAGAGAAAGTCCCAGCCTAAAATGAGTTCATGAGCACAGGAAATTAAAACTGCGAAAGTGATGTGATGACGGATACCGTCAATGAAGACGCGTGCTGTACATTGAGCCAATGGTCGAATGATTGCTCCATTGGCCCCGATCAAGGATGATCCAAGGTAGGGCGTCTTCACTTTCCGCAAACGAGAACACAAGTACGCACGCATAACAGAAATCGTTGCCCCGCACCTCCACCACTGGTGCGTTACCCCGCACCTCCACCACTTGAAATAAAGCGGTTAAGCCGACGCTTTATTACGCCAAAGGCAAGATGGCGCCGACGAAGAAGACGCCCGAGCCGATGACTGATGATGGTTATGTACAGATGAGGAAGATGAAGTCCAATTAATGCCTACACTATATATATATATATATATATATATATATATATATATATATATATATATATATATATATATATATATATATATATATATATAGTATCATGGAGTGTCATGTGAATACCAGAGATTTAAGCGACATCGGAGCAATAGGATCGACTCGGTGCGAACCTATACCTTCATCTCTTCCTCGTCGTAAGCTTACTAGGTGTCACTAGCGCGGTTTAAATTCACATTGTCGACGTATATTGTTGGTTCAGCCTATTACATAGGATCTTAAAATAGAAGTGCATACCATATGCATACCATAATCTCTCAAGACAGAAGTGCTAATGAGTGGGAATGTTAGATAGGTGAACAAACGGACGAACCATCAACTTCTTTTTTTTTATTGTGATAGGAATTATATGGACACTCTCGGCGGATTTTTGCCGTCGCCGTCATGCCCAGGATATGTATATGTATGTATATTTATAAAAGGTACAAAGAAAAATAAAACAGGAAAAAATTCCGAAGTACCCGACCGGGGATTCGAAACAGCGACCCCTCGCTCCTCAGCGCGCTGCATTAGACAACTCAACCATAGCGCCTTTTTTTTCTTTATTGCCTGGTGCAAAAGGTACAGTAAGATCACAATACACATAAATACATTAGTTACACACTGATGCAACGCTGTCTAGTCTATAACTCTTTCATATCATTAAGCACGTCAAGTATAGTGCCGCAGTCTGGTGGATCAGACTGGACTCTGAACATCTTCCTAATGTGCACAACACTTGTCAATGAAATTGTCTCTCGAAGATTTTACACGCACATATGCGTGGCGTACCTGCATACGCGTTTTCCACAATCCATGGAGACCCAGAATCATTATCGCGTCATATGGACTTTCTATTGGTGCTAAGCTTATGCCATAAGGATCCAGGGGCAGTTCTTTCCTTAGAGTGCGCCGGAGCACGTCCCAATAAAATACTGCATCCCGGCAATCTAGAAAGGCATGTTCGGTATCTCTGGTTTTTGGCATAGGAGGCATTCGGTTGTCCACTGAATGAAGATGCCTTTTTCCTGAAGCCATGTTTTTAAAAGTATCATTCACCTTGTATGTGCCGGCGAAATAACGGCGAGCTATTTATGTTTACCATTTACTGCTGGTGGTACGCAGATCTCGGAAAAGCTTAAGCGTATTTTCTATCACGCCATGTTCCTACATTTTCTTTGAATTTGAAAACTGCCCTTGAGACGCGCACGGCAAAGTGTACCCACTCGTTATGTGGAACGAAAAAACAAAAAAAAAATACCGGGCACACCTTGCGTCAGACGCCCCCGTGTGGCAGGAGACGCAGAGGGCCCTCCACGCGCCGCCGTTTAAAAGAAAAATAAATATCTAAGAGCATCTGATTCTCCATTGTCGACACGCAGTCCGTGGTCAATCCCCCAGAGTGGGTATGTGCCATAATTTTGAGGAAACGAACAAACAAACATTGTCGACACTTGCAGCGCGTTGCTCAAGAACAAAGACGTAACAACCGTGACAGTAGTTAGCTCACGCTTGTCCTGTGTATACCTGTGCGTTCTTTTAGGGCGTCCTTCTTTGTGCTTCAGCGGCGCGCTGCAAGTATCGAGTTGCTTGTCGTTCTTCGTGTGACATTCCAATTTCTTGCTATCGCATTCATTGCTTGACCTTTGCGGCGAAACTGTGACTTTTTTTCCTTTCTCAATTCAGTTCAGCCCTTAAGAGCTGCGCTCCGTGTTAGCAAACGATTGAACAAGGTAGAAATTAGTTACCCTAATGTCGCGTATGTTTTCCTGCTTATATACGATACCACTACTCACGCCACCTTCTCATTGTTTCACTGTTATCCAGCACCGATTAACAGGTATGAAAAGAAATTGTAACACCACTCGTCAGATAATAGAGAGTTTAGAATAGGGTACTCAAAGCAGTGCGTTAGCGTACGTCGCTACCGCGCATGCGTCGTACGCTATCCACTTGAGGACGTCCGTTAAGGGACGGAAATAGCGTGCGTGCTCAACGATCTCTACCTTTGCATACCCTATTCTAAAACTGCCTAATAATAGTTCACGGTTAACAGCGCAAAATGACACGTAGAGAAAGAGGAGACCAGACGACACGAGCGGTGTGTCCTCTTGTCTCTCTCTTTTGTCCGTGTCCTTTTTGTGCTGTTAACCACGAGCGTAATCCAAGTCGCCCAATTTTCCATACTTATTTAATAACAGTTCTTCGTCTTGCAGCATCGAGTGCGCTGCGTTTAGTGTTCTAGACGGAAAATGGGAGGAATGTTGACTTCTCGATGTTTATTTCGCATTGTCGTCGCGTCATTACGGAATGTAGATGCGTGGCATAGCTGTTTAGATGCGCCATAAGCGAGCTTTTATGTGTTCGGTCGTTTGCGTAAGTACGGAAATGCGCGTAAGACAAGTGAACCGAAAGAGAGTACGCAGTGGCATCGATGCTTAATCTCCTCCCGTCGCACAGCGGCGTTTTGCTGCGATCTCGGAACAACACGGCGCGGTGATGATGCACAGAGACAAAACACGCATGCTATGAGAAATATCGCCTGTGTACCGCCGAAAAAAGGGGAAAAAAATAAGAATGCCTGCAGGAAAATAAAGCTGGGCGTGTCAGGATACCACGATTGGTCCACCGCTTACCGACAGCCATGATGCGCGCGTAGTTCTCCTCGTCGTGGCACATAATGGAACGAGCGAGGCCGTCCTTGATCGATGACCGTATAGTTGGCGCGACGCTGCCCCCAGGCAGCGGTCGTCGGCGTGCGCCTGTTGCTGGGCCTGGTCCGTGATTCAGGAAACATGCGAACAAGAACGTTTGCAGGTTGCAAACTCTGCACCAAAACAACTTTCTCTTATTTTCACTCGACTTATGCACATCGGGCGCAACTCCCACTGATCCTTTTTCTTTTTTTCTCGTCTAATCGTTCAACGTCTATTGTATGTGCAACTTTGTTTTAATAGGAACATATTGTTCAGCTTAGGCAAAAACAGCCGAAGTGGCTCGGCTTGGTGCTTTATGAAGCAGTGTGTTTGGCACCCCGTGAAATTTATCAGCCCAAGGCTGATCGTAAAACACGATGAGCACAAAAGCACAAGACAATGTTTCAACTACGCACCACAGGCTTGTTTTTGGTGCTTTTTTTTTCTTGATGCATTTCTTCCCAGTTTTTTGTGTACTAAGCATGCACCGCTCCACGTCCTATACGGTGGTCGTGTTAATGACGAATGGCTGTCATACCCGCTCCTTACCGCCCATAGCGGGCACGTAATCTCCACGAGCTTGTCTGTGCTTCGTACACCATCGTGGGGCAGGCTTACGGAGCCTCACACGAACGGCAGCGCTACTTCAGTGGCGACGATGGTGCACTATATAAGCAAGACCGAAACAAGCTTTTGCCGCGTCATAAATTGGCATCTTCGTTGTCCAGCGTAGCCCTTGCCGTTCACTGTGGTTGCTGTTGTTCGAACTCCAACATATATTAATGCTGCGAATGCTGCAATTATTTTCGTGCATGCGTCTGTACATGCGTACAAGGTGTTTGTAAGGGAGAGAGGAGGAGGAGGAGGAGGAGGAGGAGGAGGAGAGGGCGGTAGGGAGAGATATTATATGGTAGAGACCAAAAATGCAGTTTCGATGCAACGGAATCATAGGCATGCAGATCAGTACCAAGTAACGCGCAACGAGAAATTGCGAAAGGACATAAAATCGAGGTCAAGTGCGCTCTTTTGGATTATTCTCTTGCTTGTTTTAAGTGCGCGTTGCATTCGTTAATCTTTATTCTTTTGCTTTTTCTCGACGCTTCTGTGCATCACGTACCCCCCAACGCAACTTGCCGTAAAGCGAAACGGGATGGGGGTAACGCCCTAACGCCTTCCGCAACCATCAAACGAAACCACCAGTGCATTATTATACATAGCCAAACGGCACTGCGCCAACTTTTTCTTAAGATGGCGCAAGTCTCAGTTCCTCGTTTTTTTATCTCTCCCTCTCCCACTCACTCGCTCGCTCGCACGTGCACACACACACACACACACACACACACACACACACACACACACACACACACACACACACACACACACACACACACACACACACCACCACACACACACACCACACACACACACACACACACACACACACAACACACACACAACACACACACACACACACACACACCCAAACACACACACACACACACACACACACACACACACACACACACACACACACACACACACACACACCACACACACAATGCCTTATATATTCGTTCTCTATCTAGTTCGTTCTCACAAACACACACTTTTCTTTCGAACCCGAACATTTCGCATCGGCATTTCTTAACATCGAAGGGTTCAGATTTGACTTCCCTGCTTTTCACTTTACCTCTTCGATTTAGCTTTTCCATCTCAATCATTTCGTCTTCTCTCTGTCTCATCTGTTTACACTGGCGCCATGCTTTCTTTCTCCCGTCTTTTCTTTTTTTCTTCTCCGAAAATCGGCGAGCATTCTCCCGCCCTTTCGAGGTGCGGAATGAACGAGCGCGAAGAGGAATCGTTCATCTTGCGCAAGAAAGATCGTCGCGATAAAAGACGCTCGCGACTCTTCGCGACCGCGAAAGAAAGAAAGAAAGAAAGAAAGAAAGAAAGAAAGAAAGAAAGAAAGAAAGAAAGAAAGAAAGAAAGAAAGAAAGAAAGAAAGAAAGAAAGAAAGAAAGAAAGAATGACCTTGCGTGTTCTTCTCGAAAGTGTTCAGCGAGGGGGCGGAATTTGAAAACGAAAAAGACAGTTTCCCGTAGATTGATTCACCGCATTGCGTGATACCGGCGCTGATTACAGGCATGGGATAGGCGAGATGGGGCAACGCGTTTCGTAAAATGACGCAAACTTTTAACATCCGAGCTGTTCTAAGTCGAGCCGGCGCCGTCTGCACGTCTGTCCGGTGTCACGCAGGGGCAGGTTCCCCGTCTCGCCGCTAGGGGCGCTCATGATGATACGATAATTTGTCACACAAGCAGGTCGGCACGATGGTTGAGCAGAAGCTTCCAGGTCTATTTTATGCTGATGATATTGTCTTATTTGCGGACAGTCAAGATGATATACAGCGACTGGCAGATATATGCGGAAGGGAATGTGAGGCTTTAGGACTAGGATTTAGTTCAACAAAATGTGGATTGATGGTATTCAATGATCACGAAGACCATGCGGTCTTTATACAGGGCCAAAAAATACCGAGGGTAAGCGAGTACAAGTACCTCGGAGTATGGGTAAATGAGGGGGATAGATATATGGAGGTACAAGAGAAAGCATCGGTAGCAAAGGGAAAGAGGAATGCTGCAATTATGAAGCACAGAGCTTTATGGGGGTACAATAGGTACGAGGTGCTTCGAGGGCTGTGGAAGGGTGTGATGGTCCCGGGGCTTACATTTGGGAACTCAGTGGTGTGCATGAAGTCAGAGGTACAATCAGGAATGGATGTAAATCAAAGGACGGTGGGCCGCCTCGCGTTGGGCGCTCACGGGAAGACGACAAATGAGGCTGTAAAGGGAGATATGGGATGGACAGGCTTTGAAGTGCGGGAAGCTCAGAGCAAAATGAGATTCGAAGAGAGGCTGAGGAAAATGAAGAAGAGTAGATGGGCAGAGAAGGTTTTCAGGTATTTGTATAGAAAAATCGTTGACACGCTGTGGAGAAAAAGAACCAGGAGGCTCACCAGTAAATATACGGCTAGCAGTGCGGGCGATATGGCAACAAGGAGCATTAAGCGGAAGGTCAGAGAGGCGGAGAGGACTTATTGGATGGCAGCGATGGAAAAGAAGCCGGCTCTGAGTAACTACCGAAAGGGAAAAAACGAAATAAGGAGGGAAAGGTTTTATGATAATTCAAGGGGAAGCGCTTTACTGTTTGAAGCAAGGTCGGGCTGTCTTAGAACGCGTAGTTATAAAGCGAGATTCAGTAACGAAGAAGAACAATGTACATGCTGCGGGGGAACTAAGGAAACGATGGAACATGTACTGATTGAATGTGGCGATATTCACCCAGGTATACGTGTGGGCACGAGTCTACATGAAGCCTTGGGTTTTAGGGACAACAATGGAAAGCTGAACACGTCCGCGATAGAAATAAGTAAGAGACGGTTAGAGTACTGGTGGCAGAAAAGTAGAGATAAAGAACAAAAATAAGTAATGGGGGGAGAAATAAGGTCATTGTGCCTTAAGAGGCAGAGAGATACACCGTGAATTTATATTTTTTGGTATGATAACATAGATTTAATCAATGTAAATAAGGTATTAGGCCAACATAAAACAAGGAAGGTTTTTTTTCTTTTTTTTTCTCCGAGCCTGGTGGCAGACATGTCACCGCCCCGTTACAAAGGGGACGCTCATAGCATCCATCCATCCAATTGTTCATGATGATACAATACCACGATAGGATCATGAGGGACGCCGTAGTAGAGGGCTCCGGAAACTTCGACCACCTGGGGTTCTTTAACGTGTACCTAAATATAAGTATACGGGCCTCTAGCATTTTAGCCTCTGTCGAAAATGCGGCCGCCGCCGCCGGGATTCGATCCCGCGACCTTCGAGTCAGCAGTCGAGTGCCATAACCATTAGAGGTGCTCTAACGATCGCAGCGGAAACGTATAGAATCCTTCGTCATGCAGGTGATTATATTGCAGAAGTATTCTTTGTCTAGACGCTCGACTGTAAACCTTTAATTAGTTTCTCCGTTGAATGAATGAATGAATGAATGAATGAATGAATGAGCGATTACACAGGCACGTGACAGCAATTCACGGTAAACTCGTCTCTTGCGGAGCCCTTTCGGTATATTAATATAGCAGTTTGGACTGGCTCTTACTGCATCGTGAGCTAATAAAAGCATGAACTTAAAACGAACACACGAGGACCAGCACTAAGTTCCAACTATCGACTTTTATTAATTGGCAGCATTTATATAATCGGAACTATAGGTGAAGTTATATGTCTTGACGTGACAAAAGCCTATAAAAATAATTTTAAAGGACTAATTTAGAAACGACAGTTGAAAGCGCTTGCTCTCGGGTGTCTCTTTCCTGGTATATTGCTATTGCTACTAATTAAATTGTTCAGTACATCTTCTTTTTGAAGAAAACGTGAAATAAGCTTGTTTTTCCTCTTGAACTCTCAATATCTGGAAAGCAGTTTTTATATATATATTTCCCCATTATCAAAACAACTTGAAAAAAAACAGAAGGCTGATTTTTTAATAGAATAAACAAAACATCAATACGAAGCTGTTGAACTAGAATAGCGTACGTATACGGAACAGTGCTCGTTTTTTTTTTTCTTAGCAGTTTTATTCAAAAAATGCAGACAAAAATATATTTCCTTTGCTAAAAAAAAATGCGGAAACCTCAACACTTAAAAATACTATTGTAATTCTTGCTCCACTGAAACAAGGGACGCGCGCTTTACGTATAATAGTAGTTTCAGAGAAAATGTGTCTCAAAGAAGCCTTAAAATACATGGGAGGTATAGGGCCTAACCTGCGTCCTTAAGTTCGCGCTGCTGTCAACTCTTTTGATAATTATACGTTGCAACGGACACTTCAGTTGGCGTCGTTCAACAACGTGCATACACGCAAAGGTCATTGGTTCCCGGCCGGGCACATAAGGTCGCGACGGCGGGCGCGCGCATCCTTACCGGGAAAGGGGCACGCGCGCACGGGCAACGTTATTTCGGGTTCTCCCCAGAACTCTGCGTACTGGCAACGGCGCTCTATCTCCCAGGTCGCCCATAAACGACTGGAACAGCGGAAAAGCTCCGTCGGGGTCGTCTCGGTGTGTCGTATGTATACGTGCACGCGATCCCACCACGCCGCGTCGTCGCGAACGCAAACGAACAGCCGTACGCGGTAAAATGACTGCCTAGTGGGCTGTTTTGATGGATGCGGGAATGTGTAGCGGTTATCTCTCTTTCCCTCGCCTTGTTTTCGGTCTTCGCGTCGGCGGCGATTTCGGTCTCTCGAGTGATGTAGCGAAGTCCGCGCGGCATGTCCAAGCCGGCTGTCGTAGTAGCGTGCCCTTAACTGCTTGTTGGTGGATGCAAAGGAAGCCGAGGTTTCGGTTTGTGATACCAGCGAAGCTTATTTTATGCCCCGCCTCTCCGCCTCTCTCTCTCTCTCTCTCTCTTAGTACGACAGCACCGAGAAAGCATTGCTACAATTGTTTTTTACTTGCATGAGCATTTATCTTCCAAACATTTCCGGTCGAGCACTTGCGTCCGGTTTTCCGAATATTCGGAAAAAGTCTTGTAAAAAATAAAACTGTCCGAAATGGACGGTTCTAGTTCAAGTTAAGAGTTGTACTGGCTACATATGATGTCGGAGCATACGCTTGCCTGAGATAAGGGTCAATTAACTATTGGGATAACTAAGAAAAATTAATCGAATGAGTTCACTGAAAGAGCCGACCGCTTTCGTGTAAGCAGTTGGGATCGTTGCGGCACCTGGCGGATAAGATCTCAACCACGCGCTTATTTGCACGTGGCCTCTGAGATCTGCTTCGGCAGTGCGACGAAACACAATGACAACGCCAGGCACACGAACGCTGACACTCGATCGCCAGTACCAGACCAGCGCCTCCTTCATTAATAGAGGAGGCGTTGATTAATAGAGGAGGCGTTGACCAGACACTTATGTCAAGGATAAGGGCCAACTCCCTTTTTCTTTTTTTTTTCAGTCAGCAAAGCGTGGTTAGCCCCGTGTTTCTCGACGTTGCGTTTGTTCCAAAGAAAAACGGTCATTGCACAAGTTGTTATTGAAGCGTACTCGTATTTCTACATAGTTTCTGCGGGCTGGCCTGAGGTCCGTTTCTCGTTAAACTTGTTTTGCGCGCAAGGCATGTAGCAATCCACATCGCTAGCGGTTCGAAAAGGAAGAAGAGGAATACGAATACGAAAAGAATGTAAGGATAAACCGATCCAGAAGCCCTGTCTGCATGAAACTTTACATTGGCGCATTGACGCAGATCTTTCAATGAACTTTTATTGATTATCCTCGCAGTTAATTGGCAATTATCTTAAGTAAACTTATGCTCCGATGTCATATCTATCCGATATAACTCGTAGCCTGGACCAGAACTTTTTCTGAATATTCGGAAAACCGGAAGTAAGGGCTCGACCGGAAGTGCTTGGAAGAGAAAAATAAGTGTCACTCGTAGCTAGTACCACTAAAACGCTATTAACGACGACAAAACAATCATTTCCGATTCTCGGTTCTGTTTTCCTCCAGAACAAACAGACAAATTCCTGACGCACCTCTCAACACTCTCGCAGGAGAACAACGACGCGGTGTGCGAGGAGCTCCGGCAGCTCGGCTGCGAGGCGCACGCCTTCCAGTGTGACGTCACCTCTGAGCAGCAGGTGGAGGCCGTGGGCGAGCAGATCCTCAAGACTGTCGGGCCCGTCGACGTGCTCGTCAATAACGCCGGCATCGCCATGTGCAAGGGCCTGCTCACGCTCAAGCACAGCGACATCCGCAGGACGTTCGACGTCAACACGCTCTCGCAGTTCTGGGTGAGATGTTCATCTATCTATCTATCTATCTATCTATCTATCTATCTATCTATCTATCTATCTATCTATCTATCTATCTATCTATCTATCTATCTATCTATCTATCTATCTATCTATCTATCTATCTATCTATCTATCTATCTATCTATCTATCTATCTATCTATCTATCTATCTATCTATCTATCTATCTATCTATCTATCTATCTATCTATCTATCTATCTATTCATTCATTCATTCATTCATTCATTCATTCATTCATTCATTCAGAAGTGTATGAATCCGGGTCAGTCGATACTCGGCAATAATCACAGACTGATTTTTGAAACGGCGCTTGCTTTGCCTTGTCCCTCGAACGCCTGCTCCGTTTGAGACTGCACATTGGCATTTATTAAATGCGTAAGCATTGGTACGTCGACTCAGTGAGAAAACATGTGTTGTGTGTCCGTCCGGCCCTCTGTCACGTAACACGAGTCGCTATTAATAAATAAATTCATAAAGCAAAACAAATCGCTCTAGCTGTGCTGGGTTTCGAACTTAGGACCCAGCACTCCGAAGCCGAGTGTCTTACCCACTAGTCTAAACCCACGCTTCCGGTATGTTAATATACCTGAAACATATGAACTTGGACTGGTGGTGCCGACGTGGACGCGGCCCGCCTTGGCCTAAAAAACCGAGCTTCAGGACTGTTTTCAGTAAAGTTATTCAATCAATCAATCAATCAATGAACGCGTTGTGCCAGCGTTACAAAACGAATGCAAAAGAACACTCTTTTTGGAGGCTTTGTGAAATATTTATGTTAAACTAACTGCAGCCGATCTACTCTTGTTAACACATCTGCAGTCTACATGGCTTTCTTGCATTTTCTCTCCTACAGATGGTCAAGTACTTTCTGCCATCCATGAAGGACAGAGGAAGCGGCCACATTGTGTGCATCGCATCCGTGGCTGGCCTCCTGGGATCGCCCTTCATGACTGACTACTGGTGCGTCTGCATAGGCGTGACACTGTATGCGGTACTGACGGATTTGGGCTAAGTACCGTATTTACACGATTATAGGTCGACCCATTTTATGAAAATTTGAAATCCGAAGTTGGCGGTCGACTTAAAGTAGTAACAGAAACTAACTACCGCCAGTTACGGTGGAACAAGTGAGAAATCAGGGACGCTGTGGCATAATTACGACATAACATTTGCGTTCCGGCTTTACCCGTAACATATACTGTAATTTCTTGCGTACAACGCGCACTCTCACCAACGATTCGCGAAAATTTTTCTATAAATGATACCCGTGCAATGGATGCTTTGAAGCTAGCTTTTCTGCATAGCTCTGAAGCACTGACGTGAAGCCACCTTTGCACACCAGAATTTGTGTTTTTTGCAAAACTACGTTGCGGGGATAATTGGTGCTGCATCCGTATTTGAAATATTGCAGTGCTACTTTTTACTAGGACAGGACCGAGAAGTGCGTGATACGACGGGCGCTGGCCCCAATTATGGAGTCAGTCAACCTGTAGTCAGTCCAGCAACTGCGTAAATAAATGTCCGTTATGAAGTGCACTCACGCGTTCTTTATTTTTGTTTTTGCCGTGCTATTCGGGGGTCGACCTACATTCGAGTGGACTTACAGCCGCGTAAGTGTGGTGATACCCGTAATTTCGTTTCCGGCGTCTATATTTCGTGTTTTATCGGCGTAATTTTGCTTAAGGTAATTCCGATATCGCGCGTTTATTTCTCTTGAGAATACCTGAAATTGTGCTGCTAAGATCAGCGCTGTGGTGACACCTCCGACTAGTCTGCATATATTTTTTGAGCTTAGAAAGCTAATTAGTACTAATTGAGCATGTCGACAGGGAATACCATCGCTTATTTATAACTCCAAGCTGCGCATAATTGAACTTAACACAATAGAAAACAGCCACTTCAAAGCGAGCTGATTTACTTGCTCCCGCCAAGCCAGGGCTGCACGCCACGTGAAAATCAGCGCACGCTGTAAGAGAACTGCGTTGCTCAAGCGTATAATTAAATCAGCCGGCCGCAAAACTAAAGCTTGCTCCGCGATCGGTAAAGTTAGAAGCCCTGCGCTGACAAACTCGGGGTTTATACTGTGTCCGCGGATAGCTTGCAGCGCATGTTTGAAAAGCGCTCCGTGACGAAATCAAATCAATCAGCCGGCGTTGAGTCTGCTTTCGAACTTTCGTTCACCAAACACGCGACGTTCGACGTAAAACCCAATTCACCGTTCTTTCTTCGGGCGCGCTTTTATTCACGGTAGCTTGCTCATTGCCGTCAGCGACTAGCGAGCGCTGCGCTCCCTGCGGGTGCTGTCTCTTGTCAAAACTGGCTCACTTGTTTTGATAGGACAGTATGTACACGGATCTGGGTGCGCGCTCCCGCTATATATATATATATATATATATATATATATATATATATATATATATATATATATATATATATATATATATATATATATATATATATATATATATAACCGATGAAACCAAGCGACAGTTAAGCCAATGATAGCTTGGGGGACATTATTCGTTGTTTTTAACTGTAGCGTAATGATTACGACCTAATTGAAGTGAATTAAAGTGGACGATAAAGCACCCTTTCTGTTTGTGGGATCCGAACCCACAACCTTCGAATTAGGTTCTGGGTTCGGATTCCACGAACGGAAAGGGCGCTTTTTCGTCCTTTTTTGTTCATTTAAATTAGGCCGAAATTACTACACTACAATTCAAAACAATAAATAATGTCCGACATGCGTTCACTGGCTCAAGTGCCTGTTGGTTTCAGTGGTTTGGTTGTGTCTAACAAAAGAACAAGCAGCTCGAGATGTTCCCTTATTAATTCTATATATATATATATATATATATATATATATATATATATACATATATATATATATATATATATATATATATATATATATATATATATATATATATATATATATATATATATATATATATACTCGCGCTAATTGACTTCGCAATTCGCAAGCCTATACTGTACGTGTCTTGTCATTGCGGGTTTGGCTACTTCGAGGTTGTCGAGGAGGTAGTTGGCAGTGCTAGCTCGACCTAAATACAGAAACCTAATGCCGCTTACCTCTCACAGGAAGAATGCGGAGCCCTCTTGCGTAACGGTCAGTATCTGACGTTTCGTAAGAGCTAACGTCACTGCAGATATCAGTTATAGCTGACTGCGCACTTGCGTCATTCCGGTCATGACTTCCGAGACCTAATTTCGGGCGCGCTTTTTTTTTTTTACTTATCTCTGCCGCGTATTGTTGTCCACAGTTAGACCGAAAACGAGCCCGGCAAATTAGAAGTGAACTGAAGGTGTCTGAAAGTAATAATAATAATAATTGATGTGGTTTTACGACCTAAAGCCAAGATATGATTACGAGAGACGTCGTATAGTGGAGGGCTCCGGAAGTTTTCGACCACCTGGGGTGCTTTGACGTACGCCCATATCACGGGTCTCTCGCATTCGCACCCATCGAAATGAGGCCGCAGCGACCGGCATTCGGTCCGGCGACCTTCGGGTCAGCCGTCATGCACCATAACCAACAGACCGCCGGGGCGGGTATATATAAAAGTAACAAGAAGTGAATTGAAAGTAATTTAGAGTAATTAATAAATTGCGAACAGAGAATGACTACGCAGAAATAGAAGTAGGAATAGCAATTAGGAAAGTGCCCGGTAAAATAGCCGCACGTGAATGGCTTTCGCTTTCGAGTCTTCTCAGGTGCATCTAGGACTCAGACTTGGACTCAGACTCAGACTCGGACTCAGACTCGGACTCTATCAATTGAAACTGCCGACCTGCTGGAGCCTAAGCGTGTGCATTATGTCACCAATAAGTAAAATAAGGGACTCCGTGAGTTTTCATCTTTCTTTTCGTTTCCTTTTGAGGCCGACGATATAGCATCGCATCAAACAGTTAAACAGCCGAAATACAAAGGCGGGTTCAATGCTAATGTACCAGAGCTCCTTCGGTTGTACTGATTCAAAATGTACAGGTAGCTTTGAAGTTAATGCGTGTGTAGAGAAGCCTTGGGACATGGTAATGGGTTACCCTCTCCAGTGCCTTCTAGTGGGTCGTCCTCTTTGGTTGCTTGTAAAAGAACGCCGCTCGCGCAGGGAGTTCGTGCCTTGCCGTGACTGTCGCCATTACTCATTGTCGTTGAGTGCTGTCTATTAAACACCTTAACACGTGATGTAACTGCGCGTCCTGTATTATCCCCGTTAAGCTCCCACAATGTCGCGCCAACTTGGCCAAGTGGTATACAGTGAATCCTCAGCCAGCTTTCTTTTAGTCTGTTAAGTGCCGCAAACCCAAAAAGCAAAATAATAAAAAAAATAGAAAAGCTTTCGTACAGCGGCTGTTTCTGCAAAATTTAGCTAATATTCGATGTAGACTTCCTATCCTATAACTTCATTTTGGTCTTTAACGTTTCTGTGCTGCGACCATAGGTCCGGCAAACTCACTCATGAGTCGACTCGCTCAGACTCAGATCGAGCCCCGAGTCTGTGTCCGAAGTCGGGCTGAGCTATATTTGGCTGAAACTGAGCGAGTCCGGCTGAGTTGTACTTTGGCAAGTCTGAGCATGAGTGAGTCCGATTGAGGAAAACGTTCGTGAGTAAGAGCCCTAGTGAGACCGCGTTAAAGAATATTTTGGTGAGTCTGAGTCCGAGTGAGTCCTAAGCGAAAAACATATTTCCTTAGTGAGCCTGAGTGGGTTCCACATTATTTCCGACCTATGGCTGTGATATGCAACCTCGTATAGACTCTCTTCTTTTGTGAATCGAGCCATCATCTTTCTCTAGTCTTTCCTGTATTGCGGAAGACTTAAGGAGAAGCGCCAACCTCTCCCAGTATCTCCTTACTTGTAGTGAAAAAAAAAAAAAGTTGTAGATGCGCACCGCAAAGATTGTGCGTTCCTTTTTTTGTTTTGTTTGTTGCTGTTTCTAGCTTTAATATCCTTCGGGGCATTCGAAACCGCAGTTTACGACGGACTCTAGATCGAGCCTGAAGGACCCTTAGACGTTGGAATAGAGGAATAGATCCTCCAAATAAGCAGCGAGGAAACTCGAAACGGAATAGCCAAACGAAGTGATCTATGCTCCTCTTTGGGGAAAAAAAAAAAACAAGAAAACAACGGTGTGAAATATCGTCCGCTGCTCTGTCGGAATCCCAAAGAACGGACGCCCCGTTCTTTTCTTCGTTTTTTTTTTCCTCGCGCGGTTTCGCGAGCTTATTACGTCGCCAGTATTTCTTTCTCGTGAAGAATGCGCGAAAAAGTTCTTGGCCGCCGCAGTGTCCGGCGGATCGCGAACCGCACAAAGCCGCGGGGCTGGCGGTAAAAACTATCACTCTTCCGTGGAGTCGGAATCGCGTCGCTTGGTGGTTTTTACGGGATCACGAATGCGGTTCCACCTGCGGTCGTGATTTGTTACCCTCGTTTCTCGGGTTTTCGGCGTGTTAGGCCAGGTTTTTCTTTCCCAATTCCTATGGCCTTTCGAAAGGCCGCTGCATGCTGGGACTTGGTTCGCTCCTCTGCGTTGCTGTCATTTTTTTTTTTTTAAGAGTGAAAATGAGGAAGGAGAGGGAGTGTTTGCGGTGACGAGCGTACAAAGTACGAATGTTCTAGCGCTGTGATGATTCTGCTGTACCCGTTCCTGATAGCGTTAATAAGAAAAAAGGTCATTGGTGGCGAATCTACTTGGCTGAACCGTTCTGATATCGCTTATTCCTCTACTTTCGACCACGTTACGCTAAAGATGCACGTTGTTTTACTGGGCTGGACCGGACAAAACTTTATTGAGAACCTACAGCTTGGTGGCCTGGCCTAGGCCACTCGGGTGCTTGTCGCGGTGAGGTTTAGCCTTTCCACTGTTTCCCGGGCCTGATGGATGGCCCAAACTCGGTCTCGTAAATCTGAGCTAGCCAGAACGTCGCGCCAACGCTCCTCAAGAAGGTCCGGATTTTTTTATAATAAAAGCTTTGTAGTGTGTGTGCATTTTATGTGTCCTATGTTTGCGCATTCGTGTTTACATAGGCTACAGCCAGCATGGGGTTGCGGTTGCGATGCACTGTGTTTTGAAAGGTTCTCGTTTGTAGACGTCTTCAGTATACTCCTCTTGTGTTCTGCCTAGTTTTTTTTTTTGTGCGTGGTTTCGCGCACTCGCACTTTTGAACGGCATTTCCTCGACGCTGCAGTGGTGGCTTCCGCTATTTGCCTATCAGGCGCTACGAATCTTTTCTTGACTGTCATTATACTACTTTTGCACAGTGCTTCCAAATTCGCGGCCCTGGGCTTCATGTACGCTCTGGAGGAGGAGCTCTTCCACACGGGCTTCGAGTTCATCAAGCTCACCACCGTGTGTCCCGTGTTCATCAACACCGGCCTGTTCCCCAACGTCGGTGCCAGGTACGTGTAATATGACGCACAGCATTCGCGTTGGGCTGTTAAGCTTCCGAAATAGCGCACGCGACTAAACGTATAGTACTCGCCTGTCAGGGGCGTAGCCAAGGGGGGTGGGGGGTTGAAAACCCTCTCCCCCGAAATTTTTCGACTTTGCAAGTACACGCACACATGCAAATGCACGCACGAACATAAAAAAAGGATGGTTGAACCCCCCCCCCCCCCCCCGAAAAACATTTCTGGCTACGCATCTGTCACCTTTAGTTATCGTCAAATGTAGCACGAAATACGAGAATACAGAGGAGATTGCACTTAAAGAATAAAAACTTAAATGTGCGGTTTCACAGTGCCTGAATCACGATATGATTATGTGGAACGCCTTAGTCGAGACTGCGGATTAATTTCAACCACGAGCGTTCTTAAACACGCGCATAAATCTAAGTGCACGGATGTCTTTTTGCATTTCGCATCCATTGAGGTGTGTATGCCGTGGTCGGGAATCGAACCCACGTCCTCAAGCTTAGCACCTTAGCCGCTGAGCTTCCACGGCAGGTTGTGGAAGGAGCAATTTAGTCAGTCTGCATTCATTCGTGCGTTATGGTGTTTGTACAGCTCAGGTAGGCTACGTACACGGTGTTTGCGCGCTTAAAGTCTGCCAAGGTACAATCGGCATGAAATAGAAACGCGTGCGATAAAAACAAAATGATGATGGAACTGCTAAGCGAAAGTGCACGCCTCAAATCGCGTCGTGTGGTCACTCCTTAGACGGTCCCTAAGCGTGTAATATTCGGTAACGAACGTTTAGGAATATTATATCAGGTACTTTTTACGGACTCGGGCGAACCTGCAACAGCATCAATAGACCCTCGTCTAAGTTCGCCGCGTGATCAACTTTGAATGAATATTGGTAGTATGTATGGACGATATTACGTAAGACATATGGGCGCCACCACCTTGGGCTGTTCAACGAATGTTTTCGTATTTGTGTATACCGCGAAGTGAATTGATAATGTCAGGAAACGTCGAATGCAGCAACCCAACCGTTTTAATATGTACACGTCCACATTAACGTGTACACTAACGTCTCATTAACGTAGCACCGGTGAACGGTGCTACATCCACCGTAGCAAGCTAACAGCCCAACATGGCGGCACCGAAAGCGATCCGCAATATACTCCATAGAGAACAGTCAACTGTCGCAAAAGTGGACTTCATTTGACCAGACATTCCAGATCAGAGAATTAGGGAAGAGAATACGTACTCCCTCTAACGATGAAGCGCTACATTTACGCGCATGATACGTTTTTTTTTTTTTTTTCTATTTTGGCGGGCACTGTTTGTGTCTTTCTGTCTGCTTGCTACGCGAGTTTAGCGACACGGTGTGGCGTGTATTTGTCCATCTGTTTGACAAGCGGACAGCATGTGCCTCTATTCTGACCCGTCGTCCTGCTCGTAGGTTCCCGCTGCTGACACCCATCATGGACACGAGAGACGTTGCCTACCGGGTGGTGGATGCCATCCAGCGCGACGAGTCCCTAATCGTGGTGCCCCGTATAGTCGAGGTCATGTACAAGTGTCTCAAGTAAGCAGCATCACTTCCTCTCTCTCTCTCTCTCTCTCTTGCTTTGTTCCCATAGCAACCCTTGTATAGTCTCACTGGCACTTGGCCAATGTATAACGCCAAGTTGTAAGACGTACAAGTCAGACCACGGAGAAAAAGAACCACCTAGGACCACATAAACGGGACTGCTTCTTGAGGGCAAAGCCTTAATGTGTCTCGTTGGACGGGGACCTTGCACGAAACACGTACAAAAATTAGTACGAAAACCCACGTGACCTTCACCGAGCGGCGTGTGGAGAAGGAACGGCTTGTTGTGACATCATCACGTGACGTAATGACGTAACAGATCACCGGAATTTGTAACGTCGTCGCATATGACATCGTCAACTGGCCAAAACTGGGCCGATCCCGGTGGTAGTGGAATGTCGCGTGAGGTGCAGAAAGCTTTAGGGGAGGCAAGGAGGTTTAAGAAAGAATTGGGGGAAGGGAAGAACGATGCAGTCGACTGTGAACGTCGAGGTGATTTAACGCATGTCTCTCACACTGCGGTTCGTTGTGTCTTGCAGGAGGTCTGGTCCCCGATTGTATGAATTAATGCATTACTGGCTGTGCAACTGGCTTTTGCCTTAAAGTGTTACAAAGAGTGTAACATGCTGCCGAATTCTTGTTCTAAGTGCGTAGCACTTTAGGGGCCCGGCTTGTCGTCCATCCGTAGATCTCATGTGTCGTGATCACGCTCAAAATCAAGTGGTCAGTACAGGCCTAAAGCAGTGGTAGCGATGCTCAAAACCGGGTTTCAAATAAACGAACAAGGTCTAAAATAACACAGTTAATAGAAATAAGCAAGAAGTTATGGCAATAATTAACTGAAAATCGCTAAAAGCGCTTCGTAAACATGCGGCTGACATCCGCGCCGCGCAAGAGAGGGCGCCACCACCTTGCCAAGAGCGCGATTGATCCTCCCACCGGCGCTTCTCCGGGTATCTATGGCGCATTCGTCGCTACATGTGAAGGGGAAAACAACCTGACGGAACCCGGTGCAGACGACACGAATCTCAACTGCCGTAACAAGCAGGACGTCGATAAAGCACAGCAAAATGTAGCTCGCATGTCGCACACCGAGTTTGCGATTCTCCGAAACGAGATTCTACTCGTGACGGGAAAAACCTACACGCTTACCTCAAACATTGACGTCATCGACGGTTTGGTAAACGGAGCAGTGGGAGCTCTACGAACGGGAATCGCTGGGTGCCCATGCTACGGCACATCCTCGTGTTTCACAGTATAGTGGAGCTGCATTTAGCGCAGGATTTAGAACTACACCAATCGCTACACAAGTCTTTTTTTTCTTTTCTTTTTGCTAACGGCCATTTAGCGTGACATGCAGTCCTGCTACAGTTTCGGAGGCGTTAACATCTGTCTGATGAATGCTTTTGTCTCTACGCTGTTTTGCGCAGGCCACTGCCGGAGGACGCCCAGAAGATGATCCAGCGATTCCTAGCCTGTTCCATCCAGAAGCCGAGCGCGTGATGACGGCGCCATCTATGCTTTCCACTTGGCACAGCCGGCATCTTGAGACACGCACATCTATCCACTCGCTCGTCTACGGCGGTACCTTCCACGCTGCAGATGAAACCAAACCCGACGACTGCAGCGACGCGTTGTCGAACTGGCAAAGAAAAGAAAGCCTCGGCAAAGAACGTCGACAAAACACGTGTGCTAAACTAAAAAGACTTGGAAAAAAGTACTCGCGCGGTACTATAGTTCTTGTTTTTCTCTATCGCGTCATACGCCGATGGAAGAAGTACTGTTCGACAGTTTCTCAATGTGTGTGTGTGTGACTGTGGCCTGGCCACGCCTGGTGAGAACGAAATCTCTTTTTCCGCCGCGCGCTGCGTGTAAATTGAACTACAGTACGTGAGAATGTGTTTGTACTTGTTGCGTGCTGGTGAATGGCTGAAAGAAATTATTGCGTTGAAGGAAAGGTGTCTGAGTGTATACTCGTCGTGTTTTGGAGAACTATGATGCAATGCACAGTAATAATGAAACACTGTAATTCATCTATATGATGTATAAGGCAACAATGTGGGCGAAGTAGTGCTGAGATTTCTTGCATGTAGGTTACGAGCCGCGGCTTTCGTTTATAGCTCGTGTAACAGGGTAAGTAGCTGGCCGAAACCGTATTCGAGGTGGACGAAAACGTGCCGGATCGTTTCGCTGTATAAAGTTAACGAGCTTGCCGCACTTTAGGCCTGTAGAGTAAAAACTTGCTAGAGCTTTCGAGAATTTTCGTTGTTGTCGACTTAGTTTTGCACATATTGCTTATGAACGAAATAATAGCTTTCATCGTCTAGTATTCCTAAGCCAAAGCGACCGATAAACTACGCCCGTATCGCTGTATACCTCATCGCTTTGCTATCCCTTAAGTGCGTCATGGTTAGCATCGTCATCATCTGCCATGTAGCGATTTCCAATAGCTATATGTCGGGATAGAAAGACGGGGAAGGGGGGGGGGGGGCGAGTTGCGAGGCAGAATGTTGATTCTCCTGCTCTTGTTAACGGTTTTCTGCAAGTTGTTCAAAGTCTACCTTCAGGTTGTCATGCGCTTTACCTCCCAGTCTACCGCAGTCTACCTTCCCCACGCTTTTTTTTTCACCATCTAAGCATATAAAATTAAAAATATAATCTCTAATAGCGTCTAGTACCGGATTACGGTGGCGTATAGGGCGGTGGCATCGTTACGTAGGCGTAGTTGTGTGAATGCAAAGAAAATACAAAGCATACGGGGTAAATAGTATTGTGAATCGTATTTTATAGTGATAAGACGACGCCGGTGAACGCAACCGCTTTCGAAAAGCGTTCCTCTTCTTCCTTCATTGTCCTCTAGTTACGAAAACGGGCGTTAATTATTTCTGATAATAACCAGGCGAAAGCGTTCGTCCAGCCGCGAAGCAAAGCCTCGTTAACGGGATGCGGTAAACAACCAAGTAGGCACAAAAATATAAATACAATAATGGGAATATAATTTAATGAACGCTGGCAGATAAGTGTTAAGCACATAGTTAGCGGTATTCCACCAATGGTTGCTTTGGGAATTTTTTTTCCCGGCACTTGGCAATGTGGATGTTTACAGTAAAAGAAAATGGAAATTCTTTTACCTCTTTCACTTTTTATTTACATCGCATTTGGTCCTTCTCTTTCTTTTTAAAGTTGCATGGCATTTTCCTTTATAATCGACAGTGTGACCAATACCTCTCGTGGGAATGAGCCAGTTTCTCCCTAGGCGATAAAGCCAAACAAAAGTACGTTTATGGGATTTATAGGTCACTTTTAACATCTTTCTTGCCCGTATGCTATATGAAGATTCCAAATCAATTTAACCTACATACGCATTTTTGCACAAACGTTGCAGCTATAGGACGAAGTCATAGGGTCAATGGTGATAGAAATCGCAGCATTTCGTGCAAGAAGACAGGCGCCTGCGTTACAGTGCAAAGTGTACAACGGGAATTCCTTGACGGAAGTTATTATAGACCTGTGTGCTCCTTACTGACGTTTCGGTGTTAAGATCACTTCTCTGCACTTTATGCGTGCAGGTCCTGTGACTAACACGTATACCGACATGAGTTTTTGAAGCCTCGTCATGGTCAACCGTATCACTTGTTTTTGTTCTTTAGGTAATTGGAGAGAGCAAGGTTGTCTTTTTTTTTATCTGTCTGATTGTCGTACCAAGAGTAAACTGTTTCAAACAACTTATAGAGATATCAATCACATCTACGAGTGATCTCGCGATAAGGTCCGCTGAAACTGAATGTTGCCGAAGCAGTGACAAGTCAAACAAGTCAAACATCTTTGACGGGGTCCCTACTGGATTATAGAATTACAGCACACTGTTGCCGTAGATTTCTTTGTACGTTTCTTTCTTTTTAATATGCTGTTGTAAAGCTCTAATGTGGTTTGACGTCCTGGCGTCCTTTGGCCAGAAGTGGCCGTTGCGGAGTAGAAATAAAGTCAATTAATCACTATGCTGTGCACATCTAACTCTCCTAACAATTAAGATGCACCATCGCAGAATACTCGCTATAGATGTCAGCGTCTGAACTATCAAGTATGGACTACACCTATTAACTGAGATAGCAACTTCACCCGTATATCTTAAAACACATTGTTCGCATGTTAATCCAGTGACTCTGTTATTGAAGGACCAAAAACGAAGCGCTGGTGCCGTCAATGTTGGCGGCCGAAACAAACCTGTTCAACGTGGCTCAGCGTGTTCAAATAACTGGTGCATTCAGGTTGCCAACTCACTACAACACGTTACCGTGGCCATAGTCAGACAAACCGCCTACATATCATATTCATTTCATACAAAGCTCGTTGCGTATGCGAAAGGGGGCGGGTAATAGACATAGAAAATAGCAATACAAAGGGCTAGCGAAAGCGGCGCTTCATTGAGCGCTGTGGTCTTGTTTTCTTGTTGTTACTTTTTCGAGGTGCATTGTTAACCCATATTACGATAGATTCCTCTATACCCTGATTCTCGATTATGTATAATCTAAATCGATGAGTGAAAGTTTTCTATATGCCTCAATGTCAAGATTGGATTGTGCTGCGATGTCTTCATGTGTTCCTCTTTCTTGGCTTTTTTTTTTTTTTTTGCTCTGTCGGAATGTATGATTTAGTGTTTGTGATCGATCTTCTATACTGCTTGAGAACGCACCGCGCTCCAGTCGATACAAATGCCAGTTCCCTGTCAGCTGAAAAAAGATGGCAAACGCGCCTGTCAATGTGGAGCGAATGTCAGGGGTAACAACGTGAAATAAAATTAATAACCCTTTCGCAAGACCTTGCTCGTCCTTGGTAGCGGTACTAATGAAGCATCGTACCGCGCAGTGCACTCATCAGTGTTTGCACTTCGATATATTCTGACGCAACTGCGCACACGTAATCTTTGAAGTGAATCCCCCGTTGCGCGATCTCAGCGGTAAAGTCGTAGCCATCAAAGTATGCACGAAACACAGCCCGATCCCTCAGATGCGTCAATCTTGGTTTGGTGCTAAAGCTTAGTTGCCAGCTTAACTCGAATATGCCTTTTCTTTAGGTGCTAAGTATTGAAGTGGAATGTCCTGTACGGGCCTTGGGAGAGGACTCAGTTGATTTATGCTGATAGAAGCGTGTTTGCGAGAAGTTGCTCGCGAACTCCTACGTGTAGCGTGGCTCTCGCATCAATACGGAATGGCGCGAAACAACAGGGCATTGTCTCCGTGAGTTCTTTTTTGTTTTGTTTTTGTTTTTTGCCTTCTCGATCATCCTCCCTATAGAGACAGCAGAGTCGTTGGTCGTAACCATACAGCTAAGCTGTTTAAGAGAGTTCGACAACGGATTTGGCGCAGTGGCGGTCCCATTTGGCGGGGTGCTAGGTATGGCGAAATCTCGCTTTTAGCGAAGCGCTTGCGAGCTCTTGGTAGACTTTCTCGGCCAGCGCCAAGCCAAAGTCGCTAAGAGTCGCGAAGAGCGTGCGAACTTTCTTACACAGTTTCGTTTTTATAAGTGATGCATGAGTTGAACGGATTTGTCATATATTTGCCAAGTCATTCTTCGTGTTGCTGTCGTAGCCGATGAATTTATTTCCCCTCAGTGTTATGTGTCGCTGTTTCGCTTGCATCTATACTATTTGTTGGATACCAATTTTTTGTTTGACACGTTCTCTTTTTTTGTTGTTCACTCAAATGCTGTTACCATTCGCGCACAACGAAGTATATGTTACGTAGTTGGGCAGCACGTTCAGATTACGTTGTTGTACTTGTATCAAATAAAAAAAAAATCAAATCCAGCATTTGTTGTTTCGCAAAGTGCCCTCTGCTACTAATTGGCGTAGACAGCGGAGGGGGGGGGGGGGTACAGCCCCCCCCCTCTACTGGTTACGACTGATACCGGCTGATAATTAATGCACGCGAAATATGAAAAATAACACGTGACTATTCCCACCCGCAAAAGGTGGCAGCGTAGTCTTGACTTGCTACCTTACAGTGATCCTGTTTGAGGGTGCTGCTTCCTGATGCGCGCTGCAGTCTAGTCACGTGTCATTTTTCAGAGCGAGGGGTTCCAGCCAACTACTTGGGCGAGGACAGAAGGGGAGACGACACACCGCAATTTTTTCAGATTTCACAGGATTCCTTTATTAGCCAAAAAAAAAAAGCGAGCACGCAATTAGTACGTTGCTAAAATAGCGCAGTTAGATGTCATTTGAACATGCCTACATATGCCTCATTGACATTTTAAAGATTAGGTGAGTATTTATCGAGTTAGAAACATACTTCAGATTAATTAACTAAACCTTATTAATGAAAAAAATTTAGTAGTGTCTACTACAGTAAACTGGGAACAATATGCACTAGGTCTGCTGCGCGTAACGACGTTCTTTTTTTTTTTTTAAGGGACACTAAAGAGCAAAACGATTTTTCTCGCATTGGTAAAGTAGTCTTCCACGATACCAAAAAGACCACGCTTTCTGCGCGAGGACGCTTAATAAGCGAGAAAACGCGCAAAAAGAAAATACAGGTGGCGACGCCACCTTGGAATTCCCGCACCATTTGCCGTGACGTCACATATTTTTGACGGCGCCTGCTTGGGCCTACGTAGTTCCTAATCGGTTAAATCGAAGTACATTGTCTTCTGAGGGGGCCAAAGACTTGGCATAACGAGTTTGTGGAAATTTCGTCGAGCCAGTGGCGCCAAAATACGTTAAATGCTCTTTGAAGTCTTTTACGTCACGAATTACAAAGTTCGGCGCGAAATTTAAATAAGAAACTCCGACCTTTGTTTTCTCCTCTAATAATAAACCTATGGTGGTGAAATAAACTACACAAGAGTTCTCCGACCACACTTTATCAATCTAAACCAATTCATTGTTTCTCTTTAGTGTCCCTTTAATCGTGCTGCGTGATATTTGGGCCACCCTGTATATATATATGCAGACACAGACTTCCCACGAGCCATACAAGGTTTGTTTTGCAGTGTATTGGTATCTGTTTCGTGAAGCAAACCAAGTGTCTCGAGCTCTCGTCCCCGTAAACTAGTTTCGTCGATGAAGGGTGTGATTTCCATCGCACCTCTCCCGCTGTGACGAAACTTCACTGGTTAGCGTTGTCTATCACGCAAGTATACTACTTCCTCATTGGAAAATAACCGGACACCTTGGTGCAGCGTAGCCAGCCAAACTGCTAACCTGGTTAACCCCTATGTGTTCCTCCTCTCGTAGTTCTATTACACACAGGAAAACGATTATGTAAATAACTACGCCACCAGCGCTAAAGAAGCGCTCTTACCGAGCTCTTTTCAGACCACATCAAACACCAGCGTCGTTTCTTTCGGGAAATAAATGCGCAGAGAACTGTCAAAATTAGATAAAAGAAACTAACAAGGTCCCTTATGCATTCGCTTAGGACTTGAAGGTGAAAACCATCTTATTTTCCTTCTTAGCCGATATAAGGATCCTCCCCTGCCCACATCCGAAAGCTTTCTGCACCTAACGTGGTTTTGCACTGGCTCCAGGATAGGAGGCGTTTGCGAGGTTTCCGCACCTCACCTGGTTTTGCATTGCCTCCGTGATTGGCCCACCTTTGCCCACGCGATGATGTCATGGTGACGTCATATATTGACGGCGACGGTCAATTTTCGCGTTTGACGAAACATCTAAGGCTTTCGCCTTTAAAAATGCGATATCTCTGATATGTAGTATTCCGGAGATTCAGTCGACACAATTTATGGTGTACTCCGCACGACAGACGGCCATGCGGACAATAATTCCGCCGCCCGTCTGGCTGTGAAAAGAATCCAGACGACAGACGATGTGAGCAAAGGCAAACAGACGGCACCGCCGAAAAAGAAGAAACATGGCGGCAACATTTGAAGCGGGTACCTTTCGCCTCGATGCTACCAGGTCGTCGTAGTGCACTGAGTCGAAGTACAAGTAAGTTCTCAACTGACGCGTGTATTTGCTTTAGATTCATGTCCTGATGCATCGACAGCTAGGTATTCGTGACCACATTGAGCTGTTTGCAAGAGCCATTCTCAAATTCTCTGAGACTAGGCTTAACAGGCGTGGCTGAACAAGCAGCTGATTTCAATAACAGCGACAAAACATACCTGATGCGTTGTCCTTAGCGTGAGATGACAGAAAGCGATGGCTTATTCTTTTTTTTTTTCGTTGTCATGCCACGTTGCTACGGAATCACGGTTACCGGCGGTTACTGACACAATAATTAAAGGTATACGATGAGCATGTCAAACGAAGTCAACGTATCGGGCCTTGGTGTGATGAAGCTCGTGCCATAAAAGCTCCAAATTCCCAACCATGCCAATAAAAAGGCAATGGCGTCTATAATGATTTACTGCTGCGCAAGCATGCGCCTTGCTTACACCTCGTAGCTTTGGCAGAGCTGCAATTTACATGTGAGATAGAGCATGGGAAGCGCTTAGCCGAACGAATTTTCCTAATTAATTCATTGTTGAAAGAGTTAAAAGAAATTGAACTATCATGTTATAATGCAAGTGGGTGCCGCTGTCAGCATGAATACCGACAGCAATATATATATGGGTCATTCCATGCCAACTGTCCCAACCTTGGCGCTCGACCACCTGCGATTTGCTTGAAAAAATTGAGGACTATCTATGTAAAGAGGAAGTCTTCCACCAAGATATTTTTTGCGAAAAAAATTTTTCTGTATCGTAAGCTCATGTGAAGTTTTGGAGAAGCTCGAAACTATGGCACGGAAAATAATTTATTAAAAATTTCGTTCTTTCTGAATTAGGCCGGGACACATTTTTTGCTGCAGAACGATGATAGGCTTTACACTTAAAAAATGTTTCGTCAATTCTGACGCTACCGCGCTTTTTTTATATGAGCTTTATTATGAGAAATATGGTCTATGTTGGGACTTTTTTTCTGGAACGATTACATTTAGTGAAAAGAGAAATTTTGCGTTGGACGATGGTCATGAAGTTGTAAAATGCGCGAAAAATAGTTTCAGCCGCATATAGTGCGAAATAGTGCGTAGAGCTGGCGGCAAACTTTTAAAAAAGTTAGTTTTGGCCAATGTTCAGTCGTAAATTGAACATTGAGGTGGTCCTAGTAAAAATGCTCCAAATAGCGCATTTATCAGCAACGTGCACTCCCCACAAAATGAGAAAGTTTTATCAAATTACTTTTTGTTTTAAGCAAGAAAAATTTTTTTGAAGTTGACTCCCACTTGTGCCTGCCCTTGTACACATTTTGTCCTCGCAAGAAAGTGTCCGTGCAGTAACTACGACTTGCGCGGATGTGAGCCTTCCTGCGCTGATGGGCGTACATGTAGCAACATAGTCAGCTTTTCTACGTGTTTATTGAAGTTATTTATTAGCCAGTATTAGAACGAGGACACTACTAGACTGTACTTGATAGGATGTCAATGTCCGCTGACAGCGGGCATAGCGTTCTCGCGCACCTCAGTCAAGCGACACTGTTGTGTTCAATATGCCGTTACCTGCGATAGGATTTAGTAATAGGGAAATACGCCGTCGTCATCAAAATCATCACAACCGGTCAGCTAATTAAATCATAGCGCAAAAGTGAACAAGCCAATAGCGCATCACTCTACGTTCATCTGGGTGACAGTATTTCCACGCATTAAGAGTTGTATACAGAGCAGAACTGATAGCCGGACTAGTTGTTCTGTATTCATGTTTGATTCATTTTTGAGTGTTACTTCGCAGGCGGCTATCACCAGTAATGAAATCGGTAGCCTTAGTAAAGCTATAATATTTGGACTTTGCAGCTGTGACTTCCTGAAATGCTCACACTTAGCCGCTCCTACGCTTTATTTAAAACACTAATTGCAGCCTCCTTAAAAACGCCACCCTTGCTTCATCCTCAAAGTTCTGCTAGAACACCACCAGCGGAAATCCACAAATTTAACTATTGGCCTGGTGTGCGACCGTTGGCGGCTCGGCGAACGGCGCCTGTATGACGTCAGAGCGGGGATTCGCGCGCTTTCGTCTGCTACGTAGGCCCAGCGCCGTGTTGAAACCACCGTTGTTGTAAATCTCAACATGAAAGCAGTTCAATTGGTTATCTTGCGTATGGTGGCTACTGACGCTGTTGAAACAATCGTGGGTCTGCTTTTAACGTTAATTTAGAACTACAGCTCTTCGTTTCTTAGAACTGCGGCCGCTTGTCTCGGCGGCGAGTGCTGCACAATGGTGAAGTACTGCTCTCAGTGTACTCCGCCCGCTCGTGAAAAAGGCGTTAGCTTTCACAACTATCCTAAGGACCCGAAGCTGAAGAAGAACTGGATTGTCAAGTTCAGAATGGGAAAGCACCCCACGCCTTCATCGACCGTGTGCAGCAAGCACTTCGCGGACAGTGACTTCTGCTACCCACCGTATACGCGCCACTCTTACGTAAGCTTGTGACCGCGTTTAAGCGCCTTGCCAATACTTAAGCCGTTTATTGCATGCAGGCTATAAGCATAGGCGACGTACACCAGGTGCGGTGCCGTCCCACTACCTGCCGCGGAGGCCCCCACAGAAGGAGCCGACGACGCGGCCTCCGAATCGCCTTGCAGGAAAGCGCGCCTCGTGAGCTCAGCTGAGCGGCGCAGATATGAGACTACGGCTGCATTTGGATGGTGTACATACGTATTTTACTTATGAAGGCAAGCGCGCGCCTAGCGGAATACTTATCATAAATTCATAAGCGAAACCTGTTGCCGCTGTTTAGTGCACATTCTCTAAAAGTTTTTCCCTGAGGCAGTGCAGACGCTTTTTTTAAAAGCGGAGCTCTTTAAGCTTTTCGTTAGTCTGCCTAGCGTGGAACTCGACCCAGCTTGCCTTTGCCACGTTAATATGTGTGACCCTGTGAGTGGTATAATCAGATATTAACTAACTGTTATATTCTAATACCCATGCGACGGCCCTGTGCGGTGTTAATATGAACTACCACGTAATATCGTTCTCACTGAACCAACATTACGGGACAAACTGAGATCATGGGCATCGGCAGGGTGGTGTGCAGCAAGGCGGCTATTGCGCACTTGTTTGCAGGACGAGAGCTGCGACGGTGATGCGATCTCCGCTGACGGCCACGACCGCGCATTCAACAACGTGGCCGGCGTCGTACACCGCCTCGCCCTCGATGAGGCACCGCGACCTTTCACAAGCTTTATCTACATACTTGTAGATGCTGGATAACGGCACCCTTACTGAAATATCGAGCGATAATTACTGAAATAGCGAGCGATGATTTTCATGACGACGGCGTATTTTCCTCTTACTAAATCCTATCGCAGGTAACGATCTATTGAACACAACAGTGTCGCTTGACTGAGGTGCGCGAGAACGCTATGCCCGCTGTCAGCGGACATTGACATCCTATCAAATACAGTCTAGTAGTGTCCTCGTTTCTAATACTGGCTAATAAATAACTTCAATAAACACGTAGAAAAGCTGACTATGTTGCCTACATGTACGCCCATCAGCGCAGGAAGGCTCACATCCGCGCAAGTCGTAGTTACTGCACGGACACTTTCTTGCGAGGACAAAATGTGTACAAGGGCAGGCACAAGTGGGAGTCAACTTCAAAAATTTTTTTCTTGCTTAAAACAAAAAGTAATTTGATAAAACTTTCTCATTTTGTGGGGAGTGCACGTTGCTGATAAATGCGCTATTTGGAGCATTTTTACTAGGACCACCTCAATGTTCAATTTACGACTGAACATTGGCCAAAACTAACTTTTTTGAAAGTTTGCCACCAGCTGTACGCACTATTTCGCATTATATGCGGCTGAAACTATTTTTCGCGCATTGTACAACTTCATGACCATCGTCCAACGCAAAATTTCTCTTTTCACTAAATGTAATCGTTCCAGAAAAAAAGTCCCAACATAGACCATATTTCTCATAATAAAGCTCATATAAAAAAAGCGCGGTAGTGTCAGAATTGACGAAACATTTTTTAAGTGTAAAGTTTATCATCGTTCTGCAGCAAAAAATGTGTCTCGGCCTAATTCAGAAAGAGCGAAATTTTTAATAAATTATTTTCCGTGCCATAGTTTCGAGCTTCTCCAAAAACTTCACATGAGCATTACGATACAGAAAAATTTTTTTCGCAGAAAATATCTTGGTGGAAGACTTTCCTCTTTACATAGATAGTCCTCAATTTTTTTCAAGCAAATCCCAGGTGGTCGAGCGCCAAGGTTGGGACAGTTGGCGTGGAATGACCCATATATATACACCGGGTGTTTCAAGAATTGTGTCCAAAAATTCTCAAAAATCAGGGAATTGCGATAATTGTTCAGTGCCTTCACAATTACAACTTCTGTAGCCGCATACATATTGAGATGGCTAAAGACATCATTTAAGACATTAATCGTGAGCCATCGCGAGCTGTTGTGAGCACGAGGTCCACAGAGAGGCTCGTTGTGAACCTCGTGAGAGTTGGTGAGCCTAAAGGGGTGAAGGTTCTGAAGTGAGACTGCTGAACCTTTTTTTTTTTTTTGAATAATTACCCGTTTTAAATGTCAAAACCACACGGAGCCGAAGGAATGAGGCTTGGGCAAATCCATGTACTGCCCATCATTCCCATGCTGGCTGAAGCGCCATATGATAGAGCTCTCATAAACCCAAGCGTCAGGCTTCCCTCTAGGGCATTATTATGAAACGCCATATACAGGCGTGCCCTCCGCGATAAGCTCCGGAAGCGCGGCACGATGTCGGAGCTAATCGCGGAGGCCATGCTAGAGGCAAGCGCGTACTGGGGCCGTATTCGGAGACGATGATTTCCAGCGACAATATCGCTTTGCGTGACGTATAATTTCGTGTGTCCAATGATTTAAGCGACCACTTGCTCACCTTATCCTCTGCAACGCGCGCTGAAAGCGATACTTCCAAAAACAGAAGGAAGCCGCGAGAGCACTAAAAAGATTTCCTTCTAGTGCATTATTATAGAAAGGGCTGGCTCCACTGCGCTGTGTGTGTGTGTGTGTGTGTGTGTGTGTGTGTGTGTGTGTGTGTGTGTGTGTGTGTGTGTGTGTGTGTGTGTGTGTGTGCGCGCGCGCGCGCGCGTGTGTGTGTGTGTGTGTGTGTGTGTGTGTGTGTGTGTGTGTGTGTGTGTGTGTGTGTGTGTGTGTGTGTGTCGCCATTGTCGATGTAATCACAGCGTAAAAGTACATACGCGCATACGTAAAGTACAGACGTAAAAGTACAGACACAACGCTATGTGAGTAGCGAAAGGCAGAATGCGGCCCCTCTTGTTAACAGCGAAACGCACATCGCGCCTGTCGCGTCTCTGAAGGCTTCTACCTTCACAGGCGCTGACCTTCATACATGTATCCCACATAATTCCCATCTTGAACTCTTCTGCTCCCCCCCTCCCCCTTCACACCTCGTTGTTCTCTTGTTTCTCTGTCGGCATTATAGCGTTCGATCGAAGACAAAACGAATCGTGGCCAAGCTCCCCGGATCAGTACGCGTCGCAGAGTTGTACGCGCAACGCCTTCATGTATGTATGTCAGTATATCAGTACAGCTGGGGACATCATCATCATCCTCCTCCACAGAGACGCTTGATGCCAAGCCAATTGAAATCCAAGACAATACCGATATGGATGTGCCACAGACAACACCGCTGTGGATGTTCTCGTGGCATTCGAACGACTGCTCTGCTTCCAGTGCCAATGTCGTTCCATGAGGTAAGTAATCTTTTCTTCAAGTTATGCGGCAGAGATTGTTACGGCCAAGTCCAGCGTAGTAACGTGACAAAAGGCCGTTGTCTCGAGCAAAAGGTCGCGGTTCTGAGGACGTAAACAGATCACGGTCGGGTTCATGTGGCGGGGAGGGGGGAGGCGGGTACAGTTCGACGTTCCATCGGGGCACTCGCGAACGCTGGCGTCTATTCACGTTGTTCACGAGTGGTTCACGTTGACAAAAGTACTTTTTGATGCTGTAGCATATATGGCACACAGGGCGTACAAAAAACGTGCTAGTCGCATGTTCAACAGCAAATCCTGCGATGTTTTTCCCTGTGCGCGCCCTCCTTGTCTAGATCGAGATGGACTCGTCCGGTCCCATGACAACCGCCTTCGCCTTGGGCGAGACCTCCTGCTGGAATTGCTGTTTGTTTGTTTGTTTGTTCCTCGGTGAATCGCTGCATTCGCAATCGCTGCGCTCGCAAGTCGGACACCTCGTGCGTTGAACGTGTTATGCAGCGTGGTTATGGCACGTAGGATTAAGGTTGTTAGAGCCGTCATTGAGAATTATGAGGATTTATTATTTCTGTTGTCTAGAATGTGTGTTGTAGCATATCAGGTTGGATTTATTTCTGGCATGTCATGTTTTCTTTTTTTTTAATCTACTAAGCTTGAACCAAGGAGTTTTGGGGAAAACATTGCTGGAGTTGAAGCGTTCGCAGTTTGTAGTCAGCAGGTGTGAAGTCGGCGCTGGTTTCCCCTAGCTTGCAATGTAGTGCAAGTCGTACAACTCACACTTTCAGACATAGGCAACAATATTACCGGCGCAGCAGGTGAGGTTTCGGCAATTTATGACGACGTTTGACAATATGATGTCGTGCCATCGGAACGCCGACCATGTCGTCAGTGGTTGGGCCCACATGTTACTGGTGTGCACGTAACTCGATGTTTGCCGCGTCGTGGTGGACCTTTGACGCTAGGACTGTTTGACCAACGACGCTATATACTGCCAGCGATAAGGTGGTCGGCGCAGGGCGCTAGCACGACCGCCGAATACGCCAGCGTGTTTTAAAAACGATATTGAGGCGAAAGCATTAGATGTCTCATCAAACGCGAAATGTGACCGTCGACATCAACACGAGGCGATGCGACGAATCATCATCTGATGGCGTCATTATATGACGTCGCGACGTGATATATCGGCAAAATGTGTGATATCATTATAAAGTCATCAAGACGCCACTATGCGGTCGCATAACACGATGTCACATGATTACGTCGTCGCTTGGCCAAAGGTGGGCCGATTCTGGAGGTGGGCACTGCAAAACCTCCTGAGATGCAGAAAGCTTGGAACGCCTCCGATCTTGGAGACTGTGCAAAACCACGTTAGGTGAAGAAAGCTTTCAAGGGAAGGGAAGGGGGGGGGGGGGGGAAGGAGAAGTTAGCTTTCGCCTTCGAGTCATCTTAGACGAGTGCATAAGGGACTCTGTGACTTTTTTTCGACTTAGAAGGCCCAGAACAAAGTTTTAATAAACGCAGAGCTCACCTAAGATGACAAAAAAAAATCAAGAAAAACGGGATTTCTAACTTCTGACGTCACACACACCAATGCAGTAGACACCAGCGCAACCTGAACGGAAGAGGGAGTTTCTAAGGGAGCAATAGACCATTTTCATAATTGTAAAGCTAGCTTTCCTGCCATGCAGTCAGCCCGGCTAATGGCAGCTAGTCGCTTCTGCAAATAGCGTGTTCACGCGCAGTTTGCTAGCGCTATGGCGTGGAAAATGTAGACTCAGCTCTCTTGACACAAACACCCATAATAGACTAGCCCCAGCACGTGCAACTAGGACCTCGTCTCCACTTGAAGCGCGACACCTGCCGCCATTAGTTGGGCGAATATGCAGTGCAGGGGAGCGTACTTGCGGATATGAAACGAGTCTACTATAAGCATGAGAGTGAACTCGCCTCAACGTATAATTAGGCAGTCACGTTTAAGCATTGTTGCTAGGGGTTCTGCCTTGCAAATTTCCTGCAGGCTTGTCTGACCGCAGGAGGAGACGCGCGCTTCTGAGAAGCCAGTTCTGTCACGCGTGTAACTATGTTACCTTAATTCTGAAGTTTCACTTGCAAAAGCTTGATCGGATTACGAGACACGTCATAGAGAGGTCTACGAATCAATTTTGTCGACCTGGTCTTTTTTTTCTTTTCACTCAAATACGGACAACTAAGCCGTGACACACGGCCTCGACGTTAGCATAGCCGCTGGGCTACCGCGGGCGCTAATATACACCTCACCAGAGTGAACTTCTTCTTCTTCTTCTGATTATTATTATTATTATTATTATTATTATTATTATTATTATTATTATTATTATTATTATTATTATTATTATTATTATTATTATTGTTGTTGTTGTTGTTGTTGTTGTTGTTGTTGTTGTTGTTGTTGTTGTTGTTCGATGGACCTCTTGCAGGGCTGCTTGTCACTGTGCGTATCCAGCCTCAACGCAATATTCGTTCAACGTAGGCATGAATTCACATATTTCCTCTGTAGAGCCGCAACGTGCAGATGTCGCGCTATACTGTATACGTATAAGTGACAATATTCTTTAACGCAGACTGTAGAGCGACACGCTTAGCGTTTCAGTCACGCTGTGTGTGCCTGCAGAACGCCACACATAGGTCATTTTGATGGCACAGCGCGTCACTAGACGAAGGGCGAGAAAATGAGTGCACGAGACATGTGCTGACATGCACAGGACATGCACAGGACATGCACAGGACATGCACAGGACATGCTCAGGACATGCATATGACATGCATGTCCTGTGCGCTCCTTTTCTCGTCTTTCGTCTTGTGAAGCGCTGTTTCATCAAAACGAACTTCAACCTAACTTACCACCTTGCCACATGTAGCCTTTTTCTTTTTCTCTCTCTCTTGTTTCTTTCCTCCTTGCAGGTATGAGGATTAAACTTCAGAAGACAAGAAAGCCTAGGCCGAGATGACAAGCATTAGGTTTTCGGACTTCGGGCCTCCGTACAGTTGGCCCATTCTCCGCCAACTGTCCAGCGCTTTTGGCTGGCCTAATGAGTGCAGCGTCGACGGCGAAGCCGATGACGACGACGACGGCGGCGACGAGGACGTCTCTTCGTACCTCCCGTTACTGGACGAATTCTTGGCGTGGCGCGATAACGCCCCCGCTCGCGACCCCCCCAAACCACCTCGGCCTCCTTCCCCCCTTCCGACTAAAGTCGGGCAAACGGCGCAACACTGCCGTTTGATCCACGGCCTCTGCTTCGAAGGTGGCGAAGAGATAAGCCTCGATTATCTCGGTCCTACCCACGTGAACGGCTACGACTCGGAGTCCGACAGCCTCGAGCCTACGGATGATTCTTCGGGAAATGATGGCCAAGCCGGATGGAGCATCTACCAACACGGCGAACACGAGCCGGAGAATAACCGAACAACCGAAGCTGCTGCTGGAACACGCTGTGACCGGAAGACTGCAGTTAGGAATGAAGACAGAAGCGGCGATGGCACTTCGTCAACTGCGTTTGAATCGCAGGTTGTCGCCGGCGCCGGTGAACAGCCCGGTGGTGAAGAATCATCTCCAGACGCGCGCCCTATTGAAACGATCTCTTCAGCTACTCGAAGAGCTGCTCGGTGTTTCCTGTTCGTCGTAGAAGACGTTCAGAGTAAAGTCAAACGCGTGCGCAGCGCCATCGCCTCTTTGTTTTCGAGAAACCGAGGCATCCCTGCCGAAGCGACGGCCGTTGTTGAAGAACCAGAAGCATCGGTTTACGAGTTCGCATGCGAGTTGAATGGAGGCGAACACGAAGCCGCCATTCTCCCAACGCAGAGCGAGCCTGAAGACGACCGAGCACTAAAGGTGAAGATTGTCAGGGAGCAATGCGACGAAGAGACGCCACTACACTCCCTTCTTGAAGGCTGCAGTAACTACGACGACAGAAAGTACGGGGGCGCATGTTCAACAGAGGCGTCCTCTCCAGCAGCTGCAAAGGCCGGTCGACGTTTGAATGATGCTTTGAAGACTCAAGAGACTCAATTCAACGACCTGCGCATCACAGAGGCCACAATGCCGCAACACCATGCCAGTGCCTCCCAGCCCTCCGGGAGATGTTTCGATAGTTTGTGCGTAACAGTTGCCTCGTCGCCAGAGATCCGCGACAGTTCCGTTGAGCCCTCTCACGAAGTCGAACTGAACATCACGGACGGTGGACCTTCGAATGAAGTAATTGTTGGGAACGCAACCGACGACGTTGAGATTCTGGATGACGAACCCCAAGAAGGCGACACCATGAACATCGTTGTTGCAGCAGAAAACTGCTGTCAGACAACGTTATCGCTTCCTGTGCCACTTCAGGTCGGCGGTAGCCACGAGGAAGTATGGTGCGCAGGTACATACGCGTCTCAGAAAATCTGCCCAGCAACAGCAAAAGATGGTCATTTTTCTCTCGAACGTTCGGGCGACAGAGGTGGTGGCGATAGTGCAGACAGAGTGGTTACCTTGTTGCCCAGAGTACGCCACCGTTACCCTGAGCGATTTCGAGAAATCGACTTGAACTTGTCGACCAGTCTGTTTGAATTTGAACCTGACATCGTGGATGTACATCAAGGCGCCAGCGATATCGGACGTGGCTTTAGAGTTGGTGAAGCCCCAAATGCTGCGACTAGACATGAAGACGGCAATCAGGTGTTATCACAGAAGTCCGTGCACATCAAAGTAGCCCCGTCGCAGAACGACGAGAAAGAGAAGTATAGAGACGCGTTTTGCACACAGGCGTCGTCCCCAGCTTCTGCAAGGCCTGCTAATAGTTCGGCAGGAGGTTTAGATGGCGAACTAGAAGGCTACAGCGCTGCAGGCTACATAGCAGACTCGTTTCCTGCAACCCACCACAGTAGCGTAGGGCTTTTTCGTCCAGTTGATTCAAACAGCGTTGCTAAGGGATCTGAAATGGAGCCCGAGATTGAAGAAGCAGGCGAAGACATTCCCGTTGAGGAAGAGACATCTCGTGAGCACGATGCACTAAGCCCTGCGACTCAACCTCAGAACGTGTCGTCAACGAAGAACAATCCTGAATCGCTACCTGTTGCATTGCCACGACTACGAATCGGCGCCTCCGATGATGACGTTTCACACGACACGACTCCGGTCATGCTTGAACATACCGAATCAAGTAAGGCTTACAGCATGCCGGAGAGCGCAGTAACCACAGCCCTGGCTGTTTCGTTGCCAGGAGCTCGTTACAGCTGTACAGAGAATGTTCTCGTGGTTTATTCCGATTCCTCGGCGAATCGGGCTGAATTCGACCAACAGACCAAAGAGGATGACGAAGTCATTGTCATTACGGACGACACGTCTACAGAAGACGATTCACTGAACGCTTCCATTCAAAATCGGACTACGTTATCACCGGAAAATGATCCTGAATCGCAACTTGTTGCGTGCGCACAGGTACGGAGCAACGTCACCGAGGTCAATGTCCCACATGATACGACGCCGGTCAGGATTAGTGACAGCGAATTAAGCCAAGCTAGCAGCATCTGCGAGGGTGACTTATCTTCTGCCCTGCCTTCGATATTCTCGGAAGCTCTCGACAGCTGTCTTCAGATTTTTCATGGATTCGATTCGAACTTCTCGGCTGATCAACAGATTGGAGAGACAAGTGAAGTCGTAACGCAAGACAGATCTCAAGACAATGATACAGTCAGCACTGCGACTCGAAATCGAAGCCTTGGATCGATGCATCCACCTACTCGAACACCATTCTACGTCTTGGTAGAGGATGCTTCACTGGACAAGATGCCTGTCGTTGGCGATCATACTGACGCGAGTGGAGCCAATAGCTCTAGTGAGAGTGCAGTGTCATCAGCTTTGTCCTCACTGTCAGGAGCTCGTGAAAGCTGCACTGGAGCCTTTCACAGAGTTGATTACCACTCCTCGGCTGATGGACCTGAATACGAGTCAGGAATTAAAGCAAGCAGATGAAGTCCTCGCTACTGAGTGCACCTCTCGAGACGATACATTGAGCACAGCGATTCAAAATCAAAGCCTGCAATCACTTCAATGTAATCCCGAACGGCTACTCGTTGCGTGCAGTCAAAGAGGGCGTGACGTCTCCGATCATGATGTTTTGCATGACACAATGCCGGTCACGACTGGTGATGCAGAATACAGTGGAGTAAAGAGCATTCGAAACGCTGATGTGCCTTCTGCCCCTCCTTCGTTATCGGATGTTGATTTCAACTTCCCGGCTGAACATTGGATTGAAGAGATAGGTGAGGCCCTCGCTGTGAAGGGATCATCTCATGACATTCAGCCACTGAACTCTGCGGTTCGAAATCAAGATAAACTGCCACTTGAACACAGTACTGAACCGCCGCTTGTTGCGCGTACTCAAGCACAGCCTGACTTCTCTGCGAATGATTTCTCACAAGACACGACACCCATCACGCCTACTGATACGGAATTCAGTAGAGCTATGGGCATTCGGGAGAATTACTTTGCGGCCCTGCCTTCATTAGCAATAGGTGTTCCGCGCTGCTCAGCTGATCAGTGGATTGGAGAGATAGGTAAGGCCGTCTTTACGGAAACCGCATCTTCGAACAAAGATACATCGAACCTTATTACTGACGCCATACTTTTTCCAAGTGCCCAAGCACAGTCTGATGCCTCCGAAAATGATGTGCCGCGCAACACGACACCCGTCACGGATAAACGTATTGAATCAAGGGAATTCAACTGCCCCCTTGAGAACAACGCGTGTTCCGACCTGCAGCTCATTGAAAGCCCTAGAGTTGCTCCACAACATAGCGACAAGAATGTATCTGAAGCATCGGTCTTTGAATCGCCCTTTCCAGAAACCGCGGCAAAAGCCACTCCACAGAACTCGCAAGACGACCAACCGCCTGAGGAGTCGCCACCTCAAACGATAACTCGACTCCCCTCAGACATCATCGAGTGCATCAACACGCTGTCCTCCTTACCCATCTGGGATTTCTGCCCTCCTTCTCACACCACTTCTGCAGCCTCGCGTCCATCGCCACAGCTGTCCTTAACGTCACGTAGTGAAGGAGAGATTCGCTCCGATGACGAGCCCGATGGCATCCTTCCTTCGAACCTCCTTGCCGAAGAAGGAGCACCCGGAGGCGGGAATGCAGACCACGAGTACGAGCCGGAAACGTTTCCTCCTTCAACGCCAATTTCGGCGATCACACTGAGCGAGGGTGAGATAGTCGATTCTGACAGCGACCAATCGATTGCGTTTCCTGCGTTGAACGAAGCTGAGAAGTTCGGATTCAAGGATCCGGCAAAGACGAGCAAAAGCAGTACGAGTTGCACCCGCACTTACACTGATGACGAAGGCACGACATCTTCTGACTCTTCGTCGTCCTCTACACGATCCAGTTCTTCATCGTCTTCTACACAAACGTCTTCCGATTCGGAAAGTGACACCGAAAGCCGCCTCTCTTCATCGCTTTCAGAATCACCGCAGCGGGAAATTCAAGAAGCAAAGACTGCGAAAGCAGCGATGATTCGCGAAAAGAAGGCAGTCAACAATGAATACGCCGCAGAGGCAGCTGGACGTTCCGAGCTCTGTTACACCCAGCATTCACCTTCCGGAACTAACCTACCTGCTCGTCACGATGACCAAGATAATGGCTCTCTATCAACATCGGCATCAGCATTGGTTTTAAAAGACCATAAGAAAGACGATGCTGAAGATGATGCTGACATCTTGATTCCCTTGTTGTTAAATACGACTTTCAACACCGAAGACGTGGCAGAAGCGGCCGCATTTTGAGCCGCGCTTTATCCAACCAGCATCTCCTGGAAGTGCCCAGCCCGACCGTCACGATGACCAAGAGAATAACTGTCATGCATCGTCGGCTTCGACGTCGGCACTAAAAGAGGACTCTGACATGTTGATCCCCTTGTCGTTGCCAGTTTTTCTGAGTAGACCAAGTGAGAAAGACTCAGTTGAATCAGGCCGTAGCCTCACAGCTTCACCTACCGCCCCCCCTTTGTCCCCATCCCCAGAAAGTTGTGGCAACAAATCAGACTCCACGCACGACTCCGCACCACTGGTTCCCTTATCGCCCAGTATGGAACGTCTATCAGGCGACGGCGAGGCAGCACTGATTCTAGATGAACTGCCTCGACCGCCTAAGAGAAAGTGGCGTAAACGAAAGCGCCAACAGAGACGTGCTCTGTGGAGAAGGCCATACGGACGTTTTAGGAGCAACTTCGTTAACACTGAAAACATACGAAAAGGGGTTTCGCCGGAAACATCCTGGCCTCCGGGACGGCATAAGCGGCCTCCGCTAGTGACCGATGACCCGGCGGAAAATCGAGACAACGAAGACCCGGAGTGGGAACCGATGCGCCGACTCACCTGCGACGAAGAGCGATACAAGGCCGTTTCCAGGGTCTGGCACAGCAGGAGAGCCCCAGATCCCCAGGAGGACCTCACGACTTTTCACTACCGCCGACGCACACTGGGCATCGGGCGTTCGGCGCTGCCGTCGTCTCGCAGCCGTCGCAAGCGCAAAGCTTCGCGCGACTCCCAACGCGACTCGGACGAAGCCAAGCGTCAGCGACTGGACACCGAAATATTCGACAGCAAGATCGCAGAAGCCAAGCAGGACAGGGAACGCGAGATGGAGAAAGCCCGAGACAAGCTCAATCGATGCCTGCGCGAAGTCCGAAAGGAAAGGAGAAGGCGCGAGAGACGAGACGATAGCTCGTCTTCGTCGTCTAGGAGATCCAAGAGAGGGCGCAGCAACTCTTCTTCTCGCAGTCGAAAACGACGCAGTTCGTCGAGGCGCAGTCGAAGACGCCACAGTTCATCGGACAGCGACTCTTCGTCTAGAAGACGCAGGAGGAGTAGGTCTCGTTCTTCCCAGGTCGAACGAGACTCGTCGACCGCGAGGTCCGGAAGAAGGCGACGTCCTTCTAGAGACACTGGTGGCTATTCGTCCTCGCGGCGCCGAAGTGGACGCAGCCGGTCCTCCGAGGACAGACGCAGCTCGACCTTATCTTCCGAACTCAGCGAAGGCGGCTACTCGTCCAAGTCACGCAGGAGAGGTCGCCGCCGACGACGACGACGCTCCGAAAGCGCGACCGATTCCTCGCGCAGCTATCGCAGTTATCGCAGCTCGAGGAGTCGCAGGAGCCGCCGTCGTACCCCGGACAGCGGCGACTCGTCGCCGAGAAGACGCAGAAGACGCGGTTCCTCCGAAAGCAGCGGTGGCTACGCAACCAGCAGGCGGAGCAGGAGCCGACGTCATTCTCAAAGCGACTACGACCGTTCACCGAGCTATCGGTCCAGGGATGGGTCGGAGGAGGGTTCTCGATACTGGAAGATGCGGGAGCGAAAGATCCGAGACGACTTCGAGGCCGACAGGCAAGACATCAGCAGCAAGTACCACGCCGAGGTAGACAAGCTGGTAGCCGTCAGAAGAGAGGTGAGCCGCGTCAACGACTTCTACATGGGACTGACGCACACCGACCCGCGGATGCTGTCCGCTAGCAACGTGTGTGACTATCAGAAGCTGGATTCGATGCTTCGAGAAATGGAGAAAACGTACGCCACGGCGGCATGGCGCTGAGAATGCTGTGGTGCGAACACTGCGCTTAATTCCTCTGTGACTGCGTGAACTCACGTGTATATTGGCTTTCTTATTTTGTTTATCAATTTATCGTAACGAACACTGTAAACGTTTTGTATAGCTGAAAAGTGATAAATATTCATTAGGTGTGTAAACTAGGGCAGATTTACGTGACAGCGTTCTTGAGTTGATGTCGCGACTACATATTTTCTTTACGTCACAATGCGAAGTCTTGTGTACTTACTGTGTTATTCAAAAGTTTGTTGTTTTTGATGTTTTTTTTATATTTACGGCTGCGCTTGTCTTTTCGACGGCTACTTAAGCCAAGCGCAGTGTTGTTTACCTTTGTATTTAGTAAATGTGACTTTCTACGATTTGAGTAAATATCTCCCAAAACTTTTCACGAGCAATGTCGTTATTTCTGCGTCGCCAAGCTGTTTATTGGAAGGGGCCCAGCAACAATTCTTCAGAATGGTCAGAAAACGCTGCCGACCGGTAGCCGCGGTTCCTGCAGGACACGCGAGCCAAACTTTATAGCGCAGCACGCGGCCTGGAATTTTCAATTAATTCTCAAAGTCAGTTAGCTCTTGTTTCCACAGATGATGTAATATACCCAAATTACCACGCCATATACCCAATTTCACGGCTATTGGCTGATTTGAACATCGTGAGCTGCAGTTACCGCGACCTCCGCGTTAGGCCGTCATGTGCCCGCGCGCGCGCGCGCTCGCGATCACACTGAAAGTAAGCCGCGCGTTCGAAGGAAAAAAAATCACAGCATATCCACGGAGTGAATGATGATGAGTGGGCGAAGCTGCGGAGGTTCATCGGTAAACCGTGAATCTTCCGTGAATTCTGCCCAGTACATCATCACCGACGTGAGATCGGGCGCGTTTATACTAAAGGTTCGATGAGTTATGACGACTTGCAGCTCACTTTAATTTTACATGTACGCTGTGAATTTTCATTGTTTAGAAAACCATTGCTTTAGAAAACACCTTGCGTCTTTCGTTAAGCAGCTGGCGTCTTTTTCGTTTTGCTTTAGAAACATCTGGCGTTCTTTCGTTTTGTTTTTACAAAACATCTGGCGTCTTTCGTTGGTTTATTTCATCAATCAACGGCGTTTTGAACAAAATTTTTATTGTTTAATCACGCACAGGAGAAATCTCACCAGGCACTACCTTGGAGGTAAACAATGGCTGCTAATGGGAATGAGAGACAGAAGAAGTCGGCTTTTAGCTAACACTTACACTTCTACAGAGACAGAAGAATTCGGCTTTTAGTTAACGCGCACGCTGCGAATTTTTTATTGTTCAACAACGCACAGGAGAAATCTCCCACCGGCACCACCTTGGAGGTCAAAGGGTAAGACTTGTTACTCACTACTACGAGCACGACGAGGGACGAACGGGTGCCGCCTTAAGGAGCTTCGCCCCTAAAAGAAAACAATGTGCTCAAGGTCGTGACGCGCGCTTGGCGTAAGTTCTTTCCCCCGTGCCATCCCTCCCTGCTTAGCCTCCAGCGCGCTCGTCGGGACGAGAGAAGAGAGGAAGCAATTACAGCTTGCGACAAATCTCTGGAACTCCGCTCGTACTTGAAGGAATTTAAAAATTTTTGCGGCGTTTGGTTCTTTAGGCAATAAAGAGAGAGAAGGAGAATAGGAAGGCAGGTAGTTTAACCAGAAGTTAGAATCCGGTATGCTACCCTGCAGTGGGGTTGGGCAATAAACTTCCTTAATGAAGCCATTCCATGATTACTTAGAAAAGTGTTCCAGGGCCCCTTTAAAGTTTTAGAAGTATTTTTTTTTGGTAAACTTACGTGTTATGTGGCCAAGTGCATCTCACTGGCACTTCTATCAGTAAAGATTCAGTGAGAACTACAGCACAGAAAACAGCCCAGGTGGAAATACTGCTCGCTACCTCACGCAGTGTCGCCGCAGACCCATGTGTTCGCCCTAAAACGCCCACCGCAACTAATGCGTCACACACCATTGGTTGGTTCCTTAGAGGAATAGCTCAACCCACTACGGGGGATCGGCCACGAAGCGTGCGGCAGTAGTATTTGTGAAAAAATAAAATAAAAGGAATATGCGAAAAAGATAATTTATAGTAAAGCAAAAATGTTAGGGTAGTTTTGATTTTTTTCTTTTTTTAATGAAATGTTAATTAAACGAGTGTTAAATAATAGAATTAAATAAGTAATGTGATTCCTGGTGGAAGAGAGAGAACCAACTTTAATCAAATAAGGTTGCTTGGTTACTGGGTGTGGAGCCCCTCGTCCAGGGCCCCACTGTCTTCTGTGGTTCGCCGGGCCTGGTCAAGCGCCGCAAACCCGCTTTTTTTTTTTTTCAAGATGCCACGGCGCATGCGCCCTTCCTCTAGCGGTGGCTCGCAAAAAGCCTGTAGATCTCGGAGGCTTTGGTTTTGGCTATACCGGTTATCCCTGCCAATACCAAAACCCTAGCAAAACGGCAGAGGGCAGCACGGGAAAATGAAGAAGACGAATGGGCGATCAAGTCCATTTCGGTGAGTTTCCCTCATAGGTTGGCAAAATATGCGGAGCTCACTCAGACTCGCTCATGAAATATATTTTGCCCTTAGGGCTCACTCGGACTCAGACTCACCTAAATTTTTCTCAACCGGAACTCACCCGGACTCAAGCTCACCAAGATCTCACTGAAAGCTCGCTGAAACTCAGACTCGCGGCTCGATCTGTGTCTGAGTGAGCCTGAGGGAGTCGACTCACGAGTGAGTTTGCCGACCTATGGTTTCCCTAAGCGACAAAAATAAAATGAGTCTCGCCTCCCACGACCAAGCAATGAGTCTTATCTCAACTAGCGATGAGACGGCGCCTACCCAGACGCTGTGCGCACTTGTGGTTTTATGCGTTCAATTGTCGGGGTGGAGTCGTACCACGGACACATGTCACTGCGTTTTTTTCGGGAATGCGTCGCCTCCGTAAGACCTGACTCGTCAATTTTGCGCTGGAGATAAGGCACAAATGTTACCGATGCACAGAGTACGACAGAAAACTGAGCTATATAGTTGATAGGGACGCGTCATGAAAGAAGTTGAGACGTGCAAAGACAAAAGAGAAAAGAGCGAGACAACGCAAGTGACGCTTCCGTTGTCGGCTTCCCTTCCCTTGTGTCAAGTGTCTCCGTGCCTTACCTATTTAACAGCGAGGCTGTTTAGCTCGGCGTAATGTGTGTGGTCGTGCCCGAAAACTATCATCATCATGAACGGGTATGTGCCACAGAATTTGGGCTAATCCCAATACTTACCGCTACGGCGTGGCCTCTAATAACCCTAACGGCAGGGGTGCGAGAACGAGTACAGAGAGAGAGAGAGAGAGAGAGAAAGAAGGAAATAGAGAAAGAAACAGAGAGGTAGAAAGAGAGACATAAAGAAAGAGAAAGAGAAAAATTCTTGCCGAAAAAATGTCTTCGCGAGGCGGGATTCAAACCCGCGTGCCTTCGGTCCGAAGGCGAGCGTCCTAACCACAAGGCTATTCAGGCACGCTCGCAGAACATAGCATAGCCTTGTATAGTAGTTTAGTGTAGCAAGGAAGTAGGAAAGGGAAGTGAGAGTGAGGAGGAGAGATGCGATGGTGAGGAGTACGGGAGAGAGTAAAGCGTAGCACAAGAACAATGAGAAAGAGAGAAATAGAGAGGAAGAAATGCAGAAAGAAAAAGAAAGAGATCAACGAAAGACAAAAAAAAAAATAAAGAGAGAGAGAGAGAAAAGAACGATAGAAAGAAAGAGAAAGTAAGCATTGCGTTGCCTAGCAACCAGATACAGCACCACCCGGGCAAGCCGTGCATGCGCAGTAGCTAAGCAACGCTCACCGACGGAGACATCGCGCGCAATGTCCGCTCTCCGCTTTATGGCTGCGCCCGATTGTGCCCACAGTGTCATGGGGCGTCCTAGAAAGAGCGTAACCCCCGGGGAGGATGCCGCACATCTCGGAGCTAGACGTGTCGGTCGACGGGGAGTACGAGCGGCGGCGACGGGCCCGTGCTTCACTGTGCCAAGCTTTGCGCGACTTAATGCAAAGTGCCCGCAATTTTTTTTTCTTTCGTGACGTTACCGATGCACGCGTGCTCACCGTGGTACACCGCCAATTTCAAGCATGACGGCAGCATAAGCGATTTTCGCTTGAAATGAATTCTACTGGTTGAAACTCGCCGGTGATGACCACTGATGGAGCTGGAGAGAGAGACACTTCTTGTTGGAAAAACGGAAATTTTTGCCGGCGCGTATGGAAATTTTTGCTCAAATGTATTCAACACTTCAAGTGGGTATTCGTCGGTGCTGCCATGAAAAATGCATTCCACACGTATATTTTTCGCTCGCCGTCGCCTGACAAGAATATTCCAAGCATGCTTCCATCGCCCAAGCTCAAGACCACTTCTTTTCTCAGTGGAAGGTACGTCCTCGGTAAGTACAGATCATCTTGTTTTTCTTGTCCCATTTTGCCTACACTTTATCTAGGATTCCAGGTGTCACTCCCAGCCCCACATATTAGAATGGGCAGAACAGCAAGGAAATGACAAATGGCTTTAGTGATTCCCGAATGGTTAGCAGGCGGCAATTTAGCCGGAGCGTCGCCGTGATATTTTTACTAAGGCCCACTCAAGAATTCCGCTTTTTCGACGATCTCCATTTTCTGGGCGGTTCTATAAATATAGTTACTGAGCGACCTGTCACGTGCAGATAGTCGCGCACATTCCATACTAAGGCTTATATACCAAAGTACTAATGTTCTAATTTCCCGTTCTTTTTATTTTTTCTTGAGAGCCTCAGGCATTCAATATGCATGAAGTCTGGTTTTATAGTTACTACCCGTCTGTTGCATATATAATACTCCTCATCTTTACAGACTGACCGTCTTAAACCGACCGGACTCAACTGTAATGTACATTTAAACGAAAATTTCTTGGATCCTAGTCATATCCGTATATTGCGCAGAATGCTATTCGTTCGCTACTGCATTTTTTTAATTTTCTTCCAAACAACAGGCGGCCCAGTGCTGTAGAGATTGCGATGAAAGGGATGGCGCGGGGACAAGCACACGTAGACACACTTCCTGTACATTTCGTAGGAAGAGGAGTCCACGGAGAATAAAGTACTATCCACAACTTTTCGGTGACTTTAATCCGTTTACGTTACTCAGCGTAACACACATCTCACGTGCATTTTCCGCAGCGTGGCCTTAAAGACGAAGGAAGATTTTTGAGCGGGCTAGTTAGTGAAGATTCATTATAGCTTACAGCGCACTCTGACACACGGACGATGAGGAGACACACGAAGACAAGCGCCGGTCTTCGTGTGTCTCTTCTTCGTCCGTGTTTCAGAGCGCGCTGTAAGCTATAATGGATTTTAAAGACGAAGGTTTCCTTGCGGATTTACTATAAATAGCGTCAGGAGCGTAGCCAGAACATATTTTCACGAAGGGAGGGTAGTTGTCTGGCCTAACTATATGCGTGTACTTATGTGCATGTATATATATATATACATATATATATATATATATATATTATATATATATATATATATATATATATATATATATATATATATATATATATATATATATATATATATATATATATGCATTCCAAGAAATCGACAAGTCGTACATAATTGTGAAGATGGGGGGGGAGGGGTTGAAACATCTCTCCCCCCACCTTCCCCCGTCTACGCCTATGGTATGCGTGTTTTAAACGTGTGCAAAAAAGTAAATAAATAGTTCGGTAGACAACACAAAAACTGGTATTGGCATTGAATGAATATAATGTTGCTGTTATAACAGCGAATAGCCGTCATTATCCGGTGCCGCTAATACGCGAGTAAGTGCGGTGGCAGTAGCAAGTTTCATTCTGTCCACAGAGAAAGTATGCAAAGAAATGCGAGGAGGTTAACCAGAGGTAGCTCCGGTTACCTACCTTGCACGGGGGAGGGGATGCGCGGATGAAAATAGAAGCATAGGGGAAAGGAAGAAAAACAGAGGAGGAGAGACGGACACAAAGTAAGGTCGTACACTGAACAGCGGTAGCGCGATGTGCTGTTAAAATCTCTCACGAAGTCCCATCAGCCTCGGAAATCTGAGGCCTACGCTCAAGTTCGTAACTGCAGCATACGCTGTCAACTTGTCGCCAATGCTTTCCTGCTAGGCTTCCATCTACTGTAGAAATATATGAGAGGTATAACATTGTCATTACTACTCGACGTGTCAGGGTATAGAAAAGTTACTGCTTGCGTACATGACGGGTTAGTAAACGTTACTACCTTTGCTGGCCATATTATATTATGCTGACATTGTGCCAACTTAGGTTACCAACTACGCAATTACTATACCTACAGTTACTACAAAGGCAGTGAACGTTGTGACAAGCATTTACTACCTTAAATTTAGTAAATATCGCTTTTTAAGAGTGTACATGTACAGTAATAGGTAGAAGTGGCCCAGAGAATACGTAGTCTTCAAAGAAATAATTCGAATTCGAATTATTCGCGTAGCTTTCGATATCTTGCGCGAAACTTGTTCTGTCCTAGCTGTGCACTTGTCTCACAAACGTATGAAGTGTTTCAGCTTTTGTGGATGGGAACAGAACCTTCATTCACGATACTGGAAATACGAGAGAGTCGAGTACTTTTACTCCTGTTCGCTATCGCTTCGCGCCATCGCGAACAGAGTTGCAGCCTCTCTTCAAGCTGCACCCACCTCGAAACCGAGAAGTGTCCGATTACGGCAATCATTCCGCATCGCAGAGCGTAAAGCTTCCTCGACCGGAATCCGCCACCGCGTACGCGGTTGTCGCAAGACACTGCCGCTAGAGGCGACGGCAGCTGCGAACGGGGTCTGAAATTACGTTAACAGACCCCGAAAGAGGGCGTCAGGTGCAGTATTTTTGAGAGATAATTCCATTTCTTCGTGGGTGGAAAACGAAGGCGTTGTTCGCGTGCCTTTGGGCAAGAACAATATGTATACCTTTCAGGGTTGCGAGAAGTTGATACGGCAGCGATCCTTGATGCCGTTTATGCTGATGCGCCTACTCGCCGCGCATTTTGACGCAGGGGTGTTCGAACACAGGCAAACTTATAAATCTAATACAAACGTTTGAGGAAAATGGCATTTCAACTTCAAATCGAGGGTACGCTCACATCTAAAGATAATATTTTTTTAATATATGGGGTTTTACGCGTCAAAACCACGATATGATTATGAGGCACGCCGTGGTGGAGGGCTCCGAAAAATGTTGACCCTCTGGTGTTCTTTTACGTGCACTGACATCGCACAGTGCACGGGCCCCTACCATTTCGCCTCCATCGAAATGCGACCGCCGCGGCCGGGATCGAACCCGCGACTTTCGGGACAGCAGCCGAATACCGTAAGTTCCGTACCTACTGCTCCACCGCGACGGACATCCACACATCTAAAAGCGAATTACACCATCTGGGTATAAAGCTCGCCTGCCAAAAAAAAAAAAAATATTGCGGAGAATTTGCGCTATGCAAAGCTATTGCAATTTGTGGGGCGTCTAATGGAGAGTTGCATCAGTATATAGTAGTGCACATGTATTACTATTAAACATTGTTATACAGGCGGCGAACATTACGCGTTGCTGATACAATGCAATGCAGCACTGTATGCACCACGATAGCCTGTACACGAACAGTGCGTTTTCTCTTCTTTTTTTTAAACTTATTAATGTCTTACAGTATACTGCACCTTAGCTACAGTTCTACATGATAGCTGTTATGTGATGCTTCAAATTATTGCTAGTTTTCTTCCCAGTTTTAGCCTTGAAGGTGACGTTTATCACGTTCCTCCAAAAGCAACTTCTAAAACCTCCGTTTACTTCCCGCATACCTCTGGGCATTATTATGTGGCTTGTCTTCTTTATTTGCATAAGGCTCGCGACAGGAATGTCCAGTCCACTGAGGAGCTTGTAAATGGGAAACAGTTGTTCGCCGCTGCTTGCTTTCGGCAATCGCCTTTTTCTGTATAGTGTGTAAGTATGCGGAACATCCTCCATTTATCGACAAACTTCGCTCGAAATTCCATTTTCAAACAAGTGCCTTTTTTCTTTTTATTTATTTTATTTGCTTATTATTGATGCCATCAATGCCAAAGGCATTATAGAGGAGAGTGGTCATGAACAATGCAATACAGGAAAAAAAAGTTCGAATACAAGCGTTATGTTTCGTGGTTATACAAGCATACATAATGCGGTGAGCTTTTACTAAGAAAAATAACGAAGGTAGTATACACTATAATCGAGCAGAAACGACAGGGCTCGACTGTTTCGATTAGCTGATTTTCCGATGGTACGGCATCGACTATTCTGTCTGCACTTCACGTTTCAAACCTCCATGCTCCCCTTATAATCAGGCCAATTCAAACAAAAAGAAATAGCCGTAGACTTTGTTTCATAGAAAGATTCCAGCTTCTCGAGAAAAACTTTAAACAATGTTCAAATTGTAAAGCGCGGAATTGAGACTACGAGCACGGGACAGGGAGTAACGCACACACACACAACACAACACACACACGCACAAGCGCTAACTTTCAACGATTTCAACTTTCAATTTTCGCCCCGCCACGGTGGTCTAGCGGTTACGGCGCTCGACTGCTGACCCGAAGGTAGCGGGATCGAATCCCGACCGCGGCGGCTGCATTTTCGATGGAGGCGAAAATGTTTGAGGCCCGTGTACTTAGATTTAGGTGCATGTTAAAGAACCCCAGGTGGTCGAAATTTCCGGAGCCCTCCACTACGGCGTCTCTCATAATCATATCGTGGTTTTGGGACGTTAAAACCCCAGATATTATTACATTAGAACTTTCAATTTTCACCCTCGCCAAGTTTAAATGATGGGCACTTGTTTCGAAATTCACTCACCGTATGCTGTGCAGAGAAGGAACGCGCACTGCCACCTACGAGAAAGATAACAAGATCTTAGCGCAACATGTCATCATTTATCGTAAACAATAGTACTTGCTCTGAAAGATAAAGAACGGAAGCAATGTGAAACATAGACTGACTGCTAATCGCTACACAATCTTAGTCCGAAATAACAGGCTTGCGTGATCTTTCATTACTTCCACCCCTTTCCGTTGCCACTTTCACATTTTCTTTTTCAAGCGAAGCTTGTTAAGACTCACAGATGTCGGTGGCGGCGTCGTACGCTAAAAACCCGACGCCGGCGAACGTACAGAAATGCGGCCCTTGAAGGTGCGGTCGTCACATGTGTATTTGTATGCGCCGTTTTCTAATTGATACTCTCTCGATCGTTGGCTTGTCGGTGATCAGCCGGTTCTGATATGGCAATCTGTTCGATCCCGTCTGCGACGGTCGCATTCCGATGCAGGCGAAATGCTAGAGGCCCGTGTGCTGTGCGATGTGAGTGCACGTTAAAGAAAGCCGGATGGTTAAAATTTCCGGAGCCCTCCACTACGGCGTCTCTCATAATCATATTGTGGTTTTGGGACGTAAAACCACGGATATCATTAGTACTGATATGGTAATCTAATCTTTTGCCGAGGTCACCTGTCATTTCACGTTGCTACATTCTCACTATTGACTGAATATGAACGCACGACCGTCGTTGTTGCCTGTCGCAACTGAAGTGTTGCGCCGCTAAGTTCGTGAATGGAGGCCGATTCCCGGCATGGAGGAAGGAAAAAGTTGAGGGAGTATTGCGCAATGAGAAAGAAACAAACAAAGAATGAATGAATGAAAGAAAGAAATGAATGAATGAAACAAAAGAAAGAAAGAAAGAAAGAAATGAATGAATGAATGAATGAATGAATGAATGAATGAATGAATGAATGAAGTACGTGAGGCGCGCACAAGCCAAGCTTTGCTTCCTGCCGTTTTCCCGATAGAACAAGGGCTCCTTACATTTTTTTTCTTTTTTTTTTTCAGACTTCGCAATCACTGCGCTTCATTCGTGACGTTTGGGAAGGTAGCCGGGCAAACTTCGGTTGTATTCCCCTTTCCAGGGTTACATCATCTAAACGACAAAAAATGGCATTATTATCGCGCTGTTGTGAAAGTTTCGTGCTGCCCCAATTCTGCGAAAAGCACCGCGGGGTTTCCGTTCCGAGCTAGATCTCGTTAGATATCGTGTGTCTCATACTTTGCGAAGGGGAGTGAAAGTGCGACCTTTTACTGTGTCTCTGTATTCATACTTCGTGTCTATACAACTCTGCTCATACGCGGTCGCTCTCCGTTGTGCGCCGAGAGCAGTACAGCCGCGCAGTGAGACGACAGAGCGCTCTCAAATCAAGTTATTCTTTTTTTTTTTTTTTGTTTAGCGGAGTGATACCGACCCGTGTATACAATACAGAGGACGACGCGTGCTGAAACTTTCGCGCGGCGCGCAACATTGCCTCGAGCTTGAAATCGCGGCACACAGAAGTCACGCTGCAGTTTGGAGCCGCTTGTTAGTGACAAGCGCGTAACGAGGATGACAAAAGGGGGAGCCGGTCGTCACTGGCTTTTACGGCTGTTTCGCCGGAGGCTTGTTGTCTGACAACTATACGATGTAGATCACACACTTACAGGTTGTAACATTTGCCGTCTGGGATAGTACTTCATATCAGGCACGTAGCCAGAATTTTTTTTCGGGGGGGGGGGGGAAAGGGGTGCCCAAGGCCTAAATGTTCGCAAGAAAGTTTTTCCATGGCAAAAAGAAATAAAAAAGGTTGCCCGGGAATATAGAAGGCTGGACGAATTTCGGGGGGAAGCGGGGGGGGGGGGGCTGCCCGCAAATTAGCGAAGCCTTGGAACTCAGTAATGGGTTGCGCTCTCCAGCGCCTTCTAGTGGGTCGTCCTCTTTGGCTTCTCCTAAAGGACGACCCCCTCGCGCTAAGAGCCCGTGCTGTGCCGTGACTGTCATCATTGTGCATCGTCGCCGAGTGCCGGCAAATAAGCACCTTAACAATATATATATATATATATATATATATATATATATATATATATATATATATATATATATATATATATATATATATATATATATATGTGTGTGTGTGTGTGTGTGTGTGTGTGTGTGTGTGTGTGTGTGTGTGTGTGTGTGTGTGTGTGTGTGTGTGTGTGTGTGTGTGTGTGTGTGTGTGTGTGTGTGTGTGTGTGTGTGTGATCTCTACTCAAATATGAAGATGTCGCAGTACAATAGGGTGCAACTGCACCGAGCACAAAGTTCGTACGGGAACGGAGAAACGTAACAAGGTGCGCCTAATTTGAATTTAGATGAACCGGGCCAGGGTGAATGGGGGGTTCGAAAAAGAGCGCTCATATATATACGAGCCTCAATTATGCAGAACGCTCGCTTTCAGGCTCGGAGTAAATAGCGGCCGTGTTGAGAAGTATCAAGTCAGAAAGAGTGACGAAAAGACGATCGACAGATCGATAAGAAAAACGGCGCTCAAAGTCGTCGGAGCACCGACGATATAACGTTAAATTAAATCGAAAAGTAATGGCCATCGACAAAAAAGGGAACTCCTGCCGGAAGTCGCCAAGCAAGCGACGGAAGCGAAACGGTTTCGCTTTACTGCGGGGAGATATGTCGTCGACTTTAAGTGCGTTCTTTTTTCGTTTTAAAAGTTTTCTTTTCAACAAAGGAGCCCGTTAGGGCAACTGCGCTATCGGCGGAAAGCACTGACGTAATGGTTCTTCCTCTGTGGTGTTTATTTTATTTTGCTCGATAATATATTTATTTTTGAATGCTCACTACGACTGCTGTTGGGGTTGAGAGGTTAGGTCTACAAAAGTAATACGTTTTGAGAAAAGTTACGACGCTAATGTAACTTTTAGAAAATAAAGAAAAAAGGATATCAGGCTATGGTCACCTTAACCTCAACCAGAGTACCGGATTTCTACGTTGTTTGCCCCGTAATCCAAACACCTATATTTCTATAGAGCCTTCTAAAGTTACGCGTGTCACACTTTTTAAGCGATATCTTTCTTCAGGTACATGACACAGCTTGTTCGGTTTTCGGTGGATCTCTCACAATGAAAACCGGGAAAAGAGTCAAATTGGGCCACTATATGTGCAGGTGTGGTCAAAAGTTCGCCCCCCACGCTGCCATAGTAATGCATGGTATAGTGGTCTGAGAGCTTTTGACTTATCTACTTATCTACGAGCTTTACTTTCTTGTTATTTCATTAAGAGCATAAGCTTGCATTATTTCAATAATCAATCCCTGGAACACATCCAGTTAAGTGGATTTATTCCGAGTTCTTTATGAATAACGGTACGGACTTCTAGTAAATATTATAAGTAGTCCGTACTCTTATTCAAAATGAACTCGTTGGACGTTACGCAACCTACAAGATCTGTCCTGAACTTTCGGCAGCCGGCGGATTTTACGCATGAACACTAAGAGGTCGATATATCAAATACAGGAGACCGTCCTCTTCTCTCTCTTTATTTCTTTTTTGTCTCCCTCGTGGGCTAGTCGGTTAGCCATTGACGGGCTATAACAGTGCACTTTGAAACATGGACGACCACTGAACACTTCTCAGCGCTTGCGGTTGTCTAAGTGTCGTCCATGTTCGGACGGATGTGCGCTGCCACATTCGGAGCTTTCTTTAAATTGCGGATCCACAGGAGGGGCGTTCCAGAAATACCGAGCAGAGTTCCGAAACCGAAGAAAGAAGCCGTGCTGTCTAGCGAGGAAAAAAAACGAATGACTTAAAAGAAGGAAACGTATAGGTTGTAGAGAAACAGCTTTTCAAGAAAAAACATCAAAGCGAGCGAAAACGCGCAACAGAGGTTTATAACGGTAAACCCTGTAACGCCATTCAGTCGCTCCCGCAGGAGTGGTACATGGTATTCCTGATATTTTTTTTTCATCTCTATCACTGCACTCAGAATGGCAGCCTTTTTCGGCGACGTCAACGTCTACACATATCTGGCCGAAAACACAAGTGGGAAAGAAGGAAGCGGACGGGGCAATGATTTAGAACCAAACCCGAAGAAGGCGGCTCTTGGCACTTATACGAGGACCGTGTGCGACCGCCCGGCTGCGTTGCCATGTCGTCCCGAAAAATGAATCCGCACAATCTTTTTTTTTTTTTGTTACCGTATTTCGCGGAAGCAGCAGAGACTGCCGGCTGCTGCACGCGGTGCGCAAAAAAGACGATCTGTTCGTTTCTTTTTTTTTTTTTTGTACCGGTTTTCCGCTCTGAAATCATCGCCACTATGCCTTACGCGGCATATCTTTCACCCGTCCAGTTTATGTTTGCTTTTAGAAAGAGAAAGAAAGAGATACAAAGAGGTTGAATTTGTGGCATCGGGCGTACGTGGCGAAGGCTGTTGTTAAAGTGGTTAAAGCGATTCTAATTATTTTCTTCACTTAGAACGGCAAGGAGTAACGATAAGCAGTAAAGAGGTTCGAGACATGGGAAGCAACAAAAAGAACGAGTTGAAAAGAACAGTGTTTATAAGAGAGGAAGGAAACGCTCTCAAGATTGAGAAGACACGAGTCGAAGGAAATCGGAGCAAATTCCGAAGCCACTTCGACGTCTGTTGTTGCGAGCTTCTTCCTTGTCTTTGAGCTCTCATCGCGCGCTTCACAGATACATTCGGAGCAAAAAATTAAAGAAAGCAGTTTAGTTTTTCTGCTCTGTTTCTGGTGCTCCGTCTTGTATTGTTAACCAATACCACATTTCGAGTGAGCGACATCAAAAAGGTAGATGTATCGATACCTCTCTAGGGGGTTATTGCTGCGAATGGTCCCAACAAAGCTCTCCGCTTGAGGGGTGACCACGAAACACTCGAGATGTCCATACGTTTTCTCTTTTTTATTGCCATAGCAATTGTATGGACAGTCTCGGCTGGTTTTTGCCGTCGCCGTCGCCGCCGTCATGCACCGTATATGTATAAGTATGCATATATATATAAAAGTCCCAAAGAAAAATAATTCAGAAAAGTGCTTCCGAAGCGCGGAATCGAACCAGCGACCTCTCTGTCCGCAGCGCGTGGCGCTAACCACTACGCCACAAAGCACAGATCCTTCAGGTAGCTCACGGCAAACGTGATATACCCACCCTTTACCGCTGGCAGGACTCAGAGACGGCAGGCGCTTATAAGCGTTTCTTCATTACCAGCGAGATGGCGCGAGGAGCGCAACGGGTGCATTTAAAAGTCGTCGGCCAGCTCGCTCGCTTCTTCTAATATTTTCGCAGGGAGAACCTTGCCCTTCCGCTGTCTTCTCGCGCAGATATATTTCTGCAGCGTAGCAGCGCGTCCATCACGGGCCGCTTTTCTTGCTCTTGCATTCATTGTTTCGCCCTTGCGGCGAAACTGCGACTTTCTTTTTACTAAAACGTAAGATGTTAGAGGCACTTTGGGCCTGCATAGAATCCTCGCCGCCTGAGTCGTAGTCTCATAGTAGACGTCCCCGCTGATATTCGATATAGTAATGGAGATCAGGATTTCCGAAAAGATTTAGCTAAAATTGTATAATCGCGTGCATTTCTGTAAACTAATATTACTTTTTGTTTTTTTTTCCAAGGCGATTTGTATCATGCTATCTTGTAATTCTGTACCTGATAAACTCGGCTAACACTGCATAATAAGCAGCTATTGTGCGCAATCTTAAATGTATTACCCTGTTAATTTTTTTAATGTTACTTATTCTGTAACGTACTGTCGTCTCTAATAACTGGATGCCCTGAGGCCTTTCAATGTTATATTATTTTAAATAAATAAATAATTAGTTAAATAAATAAATTACAGTACCCCGAAAACGTCAGCACACAAAAACGAGGGAGAAGAGAAAATGTTACAGCAATTATCAGAAACCCAATCATCATCCGGTCATCTTCACAGTCCTACGCCTGCTGCGTGCGTGGAAAACTCACGTGTTGTTCTAGAACTTGCATATTGCCCGGCGCAATATATGAAGAAACATTTGCTATTCGCTCGTTTTATATCTTTCTGCTCACGTCCAAGCTTGTTATTAGGCCGTTTCAGAATGCCGTACGCAGAGATAGCGTTCGTTGGGTACAATACGCTATTTTGAAAATGAGTTCTGCGGAATCCCGCAAGGTGGCGGAAAGGATTAAGAAAGGTAAAATTGACGACCACCCGTTTGTAGCACGAAGTCACAAGGAAATCCATGCGGATTTCTCAGAAAGAAAGCATCTTAGTTGCAGAAATGTGTTTGCACAATGTGTGTTCATGTGATTCGAGTTGTCGATGAATTCGCTCTCGCGCTGCCAATGACTAGCTTGCTGGTTAGTTCAATTGGTAGAGCGACAGCTTCGGAAAGGCGTTGGTCCCGGGTTCGAACCTCGGACCAGGACGAATTTTTCGGCAACTAAAGAGGCTTTCTTTCTGAGAAATTCATATGGATTTCCTTGTGGCTTCGTGCTAGAAACGGGTGGTCGTTAATTTTCCCTTTCTTGATACGCTATTTTCGTCGCTTAACGTGGTTACCAAAGAGGATAGCGTATGACGCATGCGCCGTGGCTACGAACGCTAACGCAATGCTTTGCGTATCCTGTTCTAAAACTGCCTATTGTTCATCGTTCTGCGCTACTTCTAACGCCTCCTACGATGAACGAAGTAAACCACCGTCTAACTCCATTTAAGCAACCGCCGTCTTCACGCATTCGGTATACGTTAAAAGACACAACAACATCGTTTAGGAGAGGCGAGATTCTGGAAGGAACATTTCCGTAAAACCGACCGGGGGCTCACCAGAGGCCCTCAAATCAATTGTTTACTCCCGCTGCGAAACAATTCTGCTTAGGCGATCCATTTCGAGCGCCTTTAAAGGTCACCCCTAACGGCCTAAAAGACGAAAGGAATTCCCGGAAGGGGCATAGTTTAAGTGGGAATGTGTTTAGACGGCCCTTTTTATTAACGCTCTTCCTTCAATGAATCTTTAAAAAAAACAAAGCTCGTATGAAGCCGACCTGTAGAGAAGGCTTTCCCGGCAGACATAGATGCATAAGCGCGAGCTGCCCCGCAGGCACCGCAAGGTGTCCCGCGAGTCACAAGGGCTACTTTACGAATAGGAGTGGCTTAAAAACCAGTGCGCGAGGCAGTTTTTTTCTATGCACGTTAGCGAGTTAGTGAGCTTCCCGCGGGCGCTGTTGGCGCCAGACTATAGAGTTCGGGCAAGGACGGCAGTTGCTCTAAGTGACGGCCAGTGTCGGGGTGGGTGGGTGGGGGGGGGGGGGTGAATTAATGGAGGTCGTGCACATTGTGGAGCCAAATTGCCGTCCGGCGCACTTGTCACATCGCCCTCTCGTTGACCTCACGCCCGAGGGCGTCATCTTTACTTTATATATACTTTCCTCTTTCTTTTGGTATTGTGTTGCATAGTTCAAGAACGGCTAAGTCAGCGGTTGGAGGAGGGAAAGGACGACCACTGCGGAGAAAAGTGAAGGCCTGGGGGCGAGAAATTCTGATTGGAGCCGCACGTGGAAACACTAAAGAAACTTAGCAGTCACGATTTCGGTTATGAAAGAACAGTTTTTCATTCGCGAACGGCATGGCTCCGGGGCCTATACGCTGGGGTTCGGATGAAGGCGTTATTTATTTCGAATGAATAAATATAATAAATCACTATTCAGCGCCGAAATTTGGGCTAGTTGATGGTAACCGAACTTATGCATCTTAACGAGCGTAAGGCAACTATCACACAAGGAAGAGACGCGTAAACAGGACGGCAGCCGGTCTTGTTTGCGTGTCTCATTTTTGTGTGGTTGTTTCTTTGCGCTTGTTAAGATGTGTAAGAAGGTGTTCACTGAATGATAGTAAATGTTGGCTAGTGTCGTTTAGTGTTAGATGTCCCCTCATATAACACCAACACAGGCCCGTATCCAGGGGGGGGGGGGCACCCTGCCCCCCCCCCCCCCCAGAAATTTTGATGACACATGGCGTTTTATCGAAAATAAGTCATTAAAATAGGCGTTTTTCTCAAATAGTCAAGGCTTTCAGTAAGTGCCCCCACCCCCGAAAAAAATTCCTGGCTACGGGCCTGCACCAACATCGTCTCTATGCAATCTCTGTCTGCTGATTGAGTCGTGTACCCAATTTTGAAATTACTTCACGCAATCAGCCACCCGGCAACAAACACGCATTAAGAAGTACCAAAAAATCTTGAACAGTCTCGGGCTTGCTTGCTCACATGCGTGCGTGTGTGCGTGCGTGTGTGCATGTGTGTATGTATGTGTGTGTATGTGTGCGTGTGTGTGTGCGTGTCTGTCTGTGCGAGCCCCACGCGCGCGCGCGCGCGCGGGTGCCTTTGTGCTAGTATTCCATCTCAGGTCGTGACCACGTCCAAATGGCCGCGCGACATGACGTGAATCCGTAAGGGGGTGGGGGTGGGGTCTCCATAACGCGAGGGGTTCGCTCGAGTTCTACGTAACAGCCGGGAGGCGCAGAGGCCATAAACGCTAGCGTAAACGACAGCGAGGATAAGTGTAGCGGAAGGCTAAAGATATTAGGGCGATGTTACCGTAACGTTGTTTACATGACTATCTGCAGCTGCACCCAGAACGATGCACGCGGAGCTGCCACGTGCAAAAAAAAAAATAAAGAAAGAAAGAAAGCCATGCTGAGCACGCTGCAGTGAATGCTCGTGAGGAACAGAAAGATACAAAAAGAAAGACAAGCAGGAGAGCCCATAACAATAGGAAAAGCTCACTTATACAATGGCTGAAACGTGACGCTGTACGTTCCGGTACCGTGACGTTGTGCGAAAGCGCGGCGTTGCAAAACGATTACCCGCCGTGGTGCATACAAAGTGGCCGTGCGCGGGGTATAAAGACAGGCCAGCATGCAAATGCGAGCGTCGATGTCCTCCCGGCCATTGCGCGTGAAGCCACGCTGTCACTTATTGGAAGATTTCGGGCGTTATGGTGAGGACACTATATTTCTCGGGCGCAGCCTTAACGTATACTTGCATTTCTTGAATATGAGAAAAACGTTTGCATGTGTTTCCGTCGCCTTGTCATTATATCGCAAAATTTGAGTGAAACTGTGTTAAATGCCTAGGCAAATGCCAAGGTGAGAAGTCACATGGTCTTTTATGAATTTGCCTAAGACGAATCGAAGGCGAAAGTAACCATCTTCTTTTTCTTCCCAGTCGATTGTATCGATCGAATCCCCCCCCCCCCCCCCCCAGCCCCCGTAAGCTTCGTACACCCAGCGCGGTTGTGCACTGCCTCCGGGTTCGGAGGCATTGGAAGCTTTCTGCACCTTACGTGGTTTTGCACTGCCTCCGGGATCGGCCCACATTTGACCAAACGATTACGTCATTTGACGTGATGACGCCGTAGGTTACGTCATGTCATGTGAAGTAATAGTGACGCCATCATGGCGTCGTGATGATGTCACAATATTTTGTGACATGTGACGTTATGATGATATCAACGCATGATGATTTTTTTGTATCGCTCGCGTTGACGCCGAGAGTGACGGAGACTTTGTGCGTGTGATGAGACATCTAGGGCATTCGCCTTATAGGATCACGTTCGCTTGTTCATACTAGTGTAGCATGTTTGCGCTGCGATGTCTTTCTTATCGTTCATTGAAGGGTGATTAGAGTTCGGGAAGCGATTTTTGACAACTTATTTTTGTATCGCTTAAGTTCTTCACACGCGTGCCGGGGGCGGGGCATTGCAATTCCGGTGTCCGACTCGACGCGCAGACCTCAGAAACACGGCTGCGAACTTGTATAGCTGCCACCTCTATCTTCCCCATCTATCGCAATCAGTTCCCCCAAATACGTTACGTAAAAGAGAGGCACGTGAACGACGATGCATGCAGATGCACTGCCCAGGAATAACAGCTCACGCCAGATTCTCACGTTGTTCTCCTCCTTTTCTGAATCATGACTGAAGTGTCTTTTGTCAGTGGAATAACTGTTATTGTTACGCAGCAGTATATCACTGACCTCGGGCTTGATACTCGTACTCAGGTTAATGGTCAAGGCTTGACGCTTTTAGGCCCCCGATGGTCGCCTGTGCCGTGACAAACGCCGCGTGTCGCTTCGAGTGACCGTCTCTCTCGATGTGATGAGCAATCGTTGAATATGGAATGTCGCTGGAGGTAGCGTTTACCGCATTACAATACGCGTAATTCGAAGGTTGTTGGTTCGGATACCACCGAAGGAAAGGATGATTTTTCGTCCACTTTAATTCATTTCAATTTACGTGATTATTACTACACTACAGTTAATGACAAAAATTAATGCACCTTATGCTTTCCCTGGCCTAACTGCCTGTTGGATTCATACGGCGGAGCTAGGTAACAGTGTAGACGGAGTTTATTTATTTATTTATTTATTTATTTATTTATTCAATACTGCGGACTCATGGTCCATGCAGGGTGGTAAGTCCAAATACAAAAGAAGTATCAATGACATAACACAATAAAGGGTGAGGAACGTTATTTTGCAGTTTGATCACATGTATCGGTGAGGCAGTTCCATTCACTAATGGTTCTCGGAAAATACGAAAACTTAAATAGGTCAGTGCGAGCAAAATATGGGGTTAAATGTTTGGGTGCGGGTGTCGGGTGGGCCTGCTAGTTAGGAGCGTCAAATACGGGGATGGATCTAGAGCTAGCTGTTTGTTCCAAATATAGGCCAATAATAGCCCTCGACACACAGAAAAAGTTAAGCAAATAAAACTAATACCGAATACTCACTCACTCACTCACTCACTCACTCACTCACTCACTCACTCACTCACTCACTCACTCACTCACTCACTCACTCACTCACTCACTCACTCACTCACTCACTCACTCACTCACTCACTCACTCACTCACTCACTCACTCACTCACTCACTCACTCACTCACTCACTCACTCACTCACTCAACTGGGTAGAAACCATCCAACTAAAGAAGATAGAGCAAAAACGCTTTTTTTTTTAATTGAATGCGGGGATTCCTGCCGGTGTGTATTAATAGCGCTCTGCAAGGGCGGGCAGGAGGCGGCCCTTATATACTAAACTTCCTACATGTTTGTATAGAGTACGTCGTGACGTTCGGTGGAACTGTCGAAACGGCCTATCGGGAAGCCTGTCCGTTACCACGGTCACCGCGCCAGCTCTGTGTCATTCGACGAGGCATCGCCAATTACGACGCTACATACCCCAGACGCCTGGCAACAGTGGACGTTCGCCCGGATCGGAACCCCTGGGATACGAAGGGCTCTACAGACCTCCTGTGGGAGAAGTGCGTGGACGGTTAGCGGCTACGAACAATGCGGCGGGGCGGGAAGTAGCCTCCTTTTCTGTCGCTGACTCTTGCCTTTCGCGTGCCTTCTTCGAGAGGCGGCGCGTTTCGGTGCCCGCATAGAAAAACGATGGGATCGATTCACTCCGACGCTTGATCGACATTGCTGCCCTTGGGAACAACGCGAAACAGCGCGTCACCGAAAACAAAAGCGGTCAGCAGACCGACACTGATGGACGACCTCGTAAAGAAGCCGCGAGAAAGGTATTAGACGGCACTGTTGAATAGGGAACGTTGGTGAGAAACTTGCTACCTGGTGGCTTTGTCTGTATCCCTTCCTATCACCGACCGCTTTGCAGGTAAGAGAGGCCGAAAGATAAGAAAGAAACTGAAAGTAGTGGTAGTGTCGACCAGATGATGATCAAGTTTTCTAGCCAACGGCAGTGCAGGGAGGCCAAGCAAACGAAAACGAAAGGAAAAGAAAGATAAGACTAGGTAAGCAAGTGCGCGCTTAACATCGTGTTTCGGATACAGGCAACAATGGAATGAGGTACGCGGGCACACTCAAGTTGACTGAACAGAATAACACTGGTGGCAGGTGAAATCTATATAACACCAGCAGAATGATAGTGCAAGGAAATTCTGTGTTTTGCCATAGAGGAATGGATGGTGTTGCCCTGATGCAGAAATGCAAAGTATGGTGCATTGATGACGGTCTGCGCAAGGACAGTGGCGTTGAGCACCACAGAAATTGAAGTTTATGCATGAATTGGTCTCTCTTTCGCTGTTCTAACAAATGTTAAACACATTACAATGTGTAAATTCTTCACAATGAGTACATCGCAAGAGTTCGCAATATATTCTTTATTTTCAACCAATCAAGATGAAGAGCATGAGCTCAGCGATACCTCACTTCCGGCAGCAGAAACCGTTGATGTACGACGCTACATTCGGCGCGAAAACCCACTTCGGGAACAAATTAAAATATCAAACGCTTTGCTATCGCCGATTTCACTGGTGCCACAGCAGTCATTAAGACCCATAACAAGCAAACCACCGATAAAAACGACATGCGTAATCTGAGGCGCAGGGTCCCTTTAACAAGATATACGGCGTGTTCCACTGCTGAACATGACAGGAAGTGCCCGCGGTAGCTGTACCGAAGAGCACTCCGAGGTCGACAGGCGCCACCGCACACGCCGCACTTGGCTTGCCTCTATGTTCGCATCATTTGAATCTAGCACGCGCGACTTAATTGGTCGCTCATCACTGCAGCAGTGTGCTAACCAGATGCATTCTCTCAGCGGCGGGAAAATGTCGACCGCCTACTTGCGCGGCACGCGTTTTCACACATCGTGGCGTACCACGTTCGTTTCCACGCTATAGAATACAAGTTCGCAACTTTACACAGACCACTAAGAAGTGAGGTACAGAACGAAGTTAATATATTGAATTAACGGTCTTGGTCTGTTTTCGATGGGCACGCGCGCGTGTTGTGAAACTATAGACTTGAATGAGAGATCGGCGCATTCACGCTGGCCGAACGCAGGCGTCCGTGAGCTACGAGCTCATAAGTTATAATTGAGTAAACGCGGCACTATATCGTCAATAAACTCTCTGCTTGCGAAATACCGGCAGCGAGACGCTTCTTGTACACAGCGTGAATCGAAAGCGAATGTATACCGTTATTCTTTCTGTTTATACGTAAGTAAGGGTCTCGATCAGTCTTTATGAACTTGATTGTGCGCTACAAGAAGCGCTTATTTTGCGCAACGGATGTCTGCGTTCGCATTATTGGGATGACCGGAAGCATTTGCGCAAATACGGTGCTTACGCTTCCTTTATTCGAGAATACCGGCAAGCGCCCACGAAGCGCCTCACACCTAAGCCGGTACATCCCGCACACAATTACTGTCCAAGGATTCCTTTCAGGGATATATATACACTAGGTATACAACTGAGGCCGTTTGGTTTGCCATTCCCGCCGATCAGGCCAACGTTGGTGTCAGCAAGAAGCGAATTGTACTTGGATCCGGAACTGGCCGACTGGTCGAATACCTTAGCTATCGAATAGCTTAGCTTAGCTGTACAATTGCGCTGACGCTGCGATATAGTATGCGTTGTGCATATCTGTGGTAATGGCGAGGAAATAACGTACCGTATCTTTTTATAGAGTTTGCGCCACAAGCCCGCGGATATGGCCATTACATGTACAAAAATGGCCCTTCTTTTATTTAAGGAAAACTGTTCGCATTGCGAAAGATCACCATTTTATATATTCACAAAGAAAGGAACTATACCATTCGCTCGTCTGGGCACGAAAACATAACAACCTCAATGCACGGCGACCTAGGGGCCAGAAAGGAGGATCATAGCACTGTTTGAGTCTGGACACGTGAACGATTTCCTGGCCACGACGGCGATGGTCAGAAGACGGTTCGAGTGGTTCGATGAGGTAGTTCAGCGGCGAAGTCTGCTGAAGTACACGATATGGACAGTGGTACTTGGGGAACAGCTTGGTGGAAAGGCCAGTAGTAGTCGACGGCACACACAGCCAAACGAGCGAGCCAGGATCGTAGGAAGTAGTGGTAGTGGACGCGTCGTGGTGGTGCTTCTGGTGCCCCTGGTCGTGCGTTGTGAATGAGCGTGCAAGTTGGCGACATTCTTCAGCATATGTAGCTGCTTGGGATAGAGTTGTGGACTCTGAGGCATCGGGTCGGTACAAAAGCATAGTGTTGCTCGCATTTGATATGTTAACAGGAAAAAGCTTGTTTCACTTAATGGGCTTGGAACTTGGCTGACGATTGGGTAAATCGAAAACCATGTTGAGGGAAATCGCTTTTTAAGTGTAGCGTGTGCGACATTATATTACACGCGCTAGGCTTTTGCAAAATTCCGTGTGAAAGTTGCGATTCTTGTACACTTTCTTGGCTGGCTGAAGGCGTCCCTATATCGTTTTGTTTTGTTTTTTCGTGTAAAAGTAATAAACGTTTCGTTAAATGGTTAGCAGTTATTTCCTTCGTCACTAAGAACTAGATCTCAGACGCTTATGAACGGACTTTCACATTGTGTCGTCGAATTCTATAGCTGCCAGTGGATGGAAGAGACATCCCAACACATTTTTTTCGCATTGTCCAGTGCACAAAGCACAGCAAGACACGGCGAAATTTCGTTTCTAACATATGTTGTCGGCTCTAAGTTGAGCTCTCAATCACGTCGCTAAGCCGAGAGAAAACAAAATGCTCGCTCGACCCTACTCTAATCTGGCAATTATTTCAACATGATCCTTTCTTCCGGTTCACACATTGCTTCTTTTTTTTTTCGGGTTCGCGCAGTGCCCATTCCCGAATCTACTGTTCTTTCAGATATATCGGCGCACAGAGCCAACCCTAAGCTAGTCGTACCCTCTCAATCAGAATTCGGCGCAGTGAACACATAGCTCGTTTGCTTGTCGAACCACTAAGCCTTTATTTATTAACGCAATAGCGTTAAGGAACTCGCTTCGCAGAAATTCCGGTGTCGGCGTCGGCGTCTTTGGTTGTGAGCGAAAAATAAGCGTTGTCCGTGAGCCACAATTCAAGATTGATGCAAATAAATAAATTATGGAAAAACCTTATTTCAAGTGGGAATTGAACCCAGGCTTTCTGCGTGACACTTTCTTTTTCTGATTTAGAGACAGAAAACAGACTTCAGTGTACGAAAAAATAATAAGCACATTACTGCACTGCCGACGAGAAATGGGAGTAGTCTAACAGGCGCTCCTTCGGGCTTCTACATCCCGACCACGGTGGTAACATTTAGATGAGGGCGAAATAAAGTAACAACGTGTGCCTGGATTTAGGTGCAGGCACCCCAGGTGGTTGAAATTATTCCGGAGTCCCACACAACGTCGTGCTTCATAATCGTAACGCGCTTTTGGCACGTGAAACCCAAGAAATCGCATTTGTTATCGGACTTCTACATCCAGAGTATAGCTCAACAGGAAAGACGATGACGTCATGATCCCAGATATCTTTCTTGTGGTGGTGTACATTTGTTACATGTTCCAATATAAATTGCTTAGCGCATCGGAGATTGCAATGACCTTTCCACGTTTTTTTTTTGTTTTTCTTGTTTTGTTTTGTTTTTCTGAATTGAGTTACAGGTACAGGTTACAGGTACCTGTAACTTGTGCCGCGACACGTGAACTTCTCGCAGGAATTCTTGTGTGCTCTCGCATGTGTTTTTCTAGTACTATTCCTCTTTTCATAGCACGTAGGAGCAAAGGAGAAACCAGCACTTCCCTTCGTAGATTTAATTTTTAAAAATAACGCAGAGCAACGAAAGTCAAGGTTATGTTTACTGTTACACACTGCAACAAAATGGCGCGAAATAATAGTATTATGACGCAGTAAATGGTAAGAACAGTTGTAAGTAAACCAAATGGTAACATCAGCACCAAGTCACCGTATAGCTGTCACTAACACTGGCTCTTACATAAACAGTTTTTTCACATTACAGCAATTGAGTGTATATGTATCCGGTGCTACATTAATAAAAAGAAAAGTGCATGCCATACCAAGAGGGAGTAGCTTAAGAAAGCTCAGTTTTAAGATTCTGAAAGGGGGAAGTGCCGATTGTCGGTGCAAGGGTTCCCCACTATACCTCTGAGGAAAAGGAACACTGTCTTCCTGTGTTCACATAGTATCAATTTTTACCGAATTTATTTCGCCAGCTTCCCTCGTGGTCAAGGCGTCGCTGCAGAGAAAAAAATACGTCGTTCCGATTCCGCGGATGCCCGAAATACTACGCGACTGGAATAAATACGGCGAAGAAGTGAAATGGAGAACGACAGAGACACGGAAAAGCGTGGTTCGCTAGATGAAACAGTGATATCGAGACCAAGAACAAAAGAAATAGACGGTACCCGGTCACACCCTGTGCATCGGCCGATGCTGCGCTCACAGTCCTGGAGTTACAACTTTCTTTCGTTTTCATCTTTTCACAGCGAAGCCGAATATGGCTAGGTTCTGTCGTATCGCGCACGTAGACAGAATGTGAGAAGGGCCAGGGGGCCCACCTGCACCACCGCGTCCGTAGACAAAAGAAGCATAGCACAAAAATTTTGGGAGCCCCTCTCTCCTCGCGCATCGCCTCCTCGCCGCAGGTTCCCCCATCCTCCGGCCGCACGCCGATGCCTCTTTCACTAGAGTCGCGATACTCGGCGGCGGCACTTGCCACCAATCGTTGTACCGCTTTGCCTTGTGACGCATAGATAGCGCGCTTATCAGCAGTTGCCCTTTGGACTCGCTAAAGGACCGACGTTTTCTTTCGCTAGGAGGAAGAAGAGCGGGAATAGACGGAGCACCCGCGCGCACAGAAGCGTGAATGGACGCGAAAACGACGCGAAGCCGCTGCCGCAAAACTCTGAGCCGCAGCCGCTGGCTGCGGCTCTTCACAGTAGTGGAAGTGCTATGGATTTATTGTTTCGCTCACTTCGGAGCAATAGGCTTACTCACTGCATCCTATTACATCGTATGAGACCAACGTCATACGGCTACATCTGCCCACACTGCAATGTGGCAGACACTCTGGCACACCTTCTACTGCAGTGCAAAGCAAGCATCCCAGCGCTACGAGCAGCAGCAACAGATGCGCACCCAACCCAAACCTTCTCAGTGAAGCGTGGGAGGCGGCGATCTCCAAGCTGGACCTGGTCGACCAACGTCAACTCGTCGCTCGAGCCCGGCGGGCGGTCCAGGCCAGAGGGTTCCTGGAATAAGGGACCCTCCCACGTTCACTAACTAGCTATTCTTCAATAAATGTTTTTTTTTCTCTCTCTCTCTCTCACGGCAATATGGCTGCGCCGTAGTTGTCGGAAGAACAGCAGTGCGCTCTAAATGGCCATGGGATAACAGGAAAAGCGCAATGTGGGGGGAGGGGGGGGGGTATACTAGGCTATCCTGGAGGCCCCTATCGCCAGTCACTTCAAGAGAGAGTTCCCTGACGATCTTCCGGTGACACTGCAGCTACTACTTCGTTGTCAGTACCAGAACATACGGCTCTGTTATGAGCTTTACGCATTTTTCATACACTAGCTTGTTGTCGCCAGTGTATATCTGATCCGGGCAAAAACATGGACCGAAGCAAATCTCACCTATGGGCAACGCCTCGTAGTGGCTCTGAGATTTGACTCGGAAACTGTGCGTTGCTTAGTTGGCATTTGTTGCACTTTGTTACAGCAAAGTTGTTGTGCTCGAGGTTATCCGCGTGTCGTAGACAGAAAATTACCATCATCATGAACCGGCACGCGCTCAATCAAGGCCCAAGCATTCTGTACAGATAGTTAACGGGACAAGCTGAAACATTAATTTTTTTTTATTTCAATAAAAAGAAGTTGTGAGATTTGCCCGATTTCTGTGGCACATAAGCGCTATAGGAATTTTACAGCAGACGTCTTATGCGGGGGGTTTGCCGTCAGGTTTACTCAATGACCACCCAAGCACATAATTGCTGTACACATAATTAACACATAATAAGTGCTGTACACATAATTAACAAGAGAAGCTGAAACCTTCCCACCAGCACTGCTGTGACCCAGCCTAGTACGACTTAGTGCAAGCCGCGCTTATTTATTATTTATTATTTATTTATTTATTTATTTATTTATTTATTTATTTATTTATTTATTTATTTATATCTAGCGACGACTGTTGCAGAACGATGCTGCCGTCCATATCTTCAATTTGACATACAAGTGATCTGCACAGCTAATAAATGTGGCTACGTACAAGACAAAGGTTGTGAAAGGCGAGGCAATTCTGCGACTGAGGCAATTCTGCGACTAAGACACAATACAGAATGTAAAAAGAGCCACGTGCGATAGAACAGGTTTTAAGTCGAACGTCGTGGCACAAACACACGTAATTTACGCGCCTTTTTTTTTCTTTTTGTACAACTACATGTATCTTGTACAAGAACCTATTTCTCTTTGGTTGTGTTGTGATCCATGCAGCCCCCCCCCCCTCCCCCCGCAATTCCTTGTGGCGATGCAGGTAAAGCGTAAATAAATTAATAAATAAATTTGCTACACCGAACGTAAAAATACAACACGTGCGCTTGAAACAATCACGACAATCCTCCAACAATAAAAAGATGTGTTTTTTATAAAATGGCGATAAGCAACGTCGCATTACGTGAGCCATTCCCGTTTGGCATAGTTATCTCTTACATTGAATTATTGAAGCTCTCAACTATGTCGGCTGTGGCTATGCTGCACTTAGTGAATAAAAAAAACGTTAATTATATAGGCACACCTTACGTGTCTGTGACGCAACCACCAGTTGGTCGATGACAACTAAATAAGAGCGCGTGCCTCAAGGTCACGGACTTACCTTGTTTTCTTGTCTACTATATAGCTTGCAAACAAGTAAGCACAGTTTCGAACTTATTCACACCACAAGTGCCGCAGTGCTTTCAATAATAATTGTTGGGATTTTACCTCCCAGAACCACGATATGACTATGAGGGACGCCGTAGTGGAGGGCTCCAGAAATTTCGACCACCTGGGGCTCCTTTACACGCCTATAGCATTTCGCCGTCATAGAAATACGGTCACCGCGGCCGGGATTCGATCCCACGACCTTCGGGTCCTGCAGTGCTTTCAACAAGCATCAATCAAAGAAGTACAAGCAGGTGGGGCCACGTAGATACAGGCCCGAATTTTTATATGCGCAAGCTCGGCCACGTGAAGGCGGGTATAGAAGACTTGCTACAGAATAGCATGCCCACCTTATTTCGAATGCCAGATCCGATACCTCCTCAGAATTACGCGTGGTATCATGCCTAGCTAACCTATGCAATGGGTTTCTGCGAACACTGACGGCTGTGGCGAAACTCTGGAGTTCACTCATCGACATGCTCCAAGTCCAAGCAACTCTGCCAGTGGTCAACGCTTATCTTCAGGGCTGCGAGCAACAAGCCCAAGCCCTTCTCCAAAAAAAAAAAAAACCTTAATTTAATGCCCCCCGCAGTGCAACCGCCTTTGAGAAGTTGTCCATGGCGGAAGAAGCCCCCTCTTTTATTTCCCAAGCTTATAGCCACCGCAGTAAAAATATACTCGCGCGAAAGTGGCCGTAAAACGTGTTTTCAATTAATCAAGCGAGGCCCGCTTAAATCGAGTTATACTATACAGAAAAGCGCACGTTGCAGGGATGAGTGTCATGGCAAAGTGCCGCTTAATTAAATAAGCCACTTTTCTCGCACGTGTGACCACACCGATGTTCTTGTGCTGTTCTTCCCTTCCTTTCTGTTTAGCCTCGCACTCTCTCTTCTCATTCCTTCTTTTCTACCTTAAAGGAGAATACATATCGCGCTAATCTAGTTACATATGGCTCGTTTCTCTTGTTCTCTTGCGTAAATTTTACAGCGTGTATTCGTTTATTTTGTTCAATTACCCGCAATGCAGGCTTTTGATGTTTTTAAAAGGAGTTTCTACTGCGCATGGCGTTGGGGAAGATCTCATGGGTCTAAGCGTAATTCGCGGTGCTTTTGTGGCTTTTCCTTTGGGATCAAGGAAGAAAGAAATAAAGAAAGTGGTAGACGCGCACTCGCTCGTGTAATGTTTTTCTACCGCCACAGGAGACAGCGAATGGAAAGAGAGAAGAGAGGGACGTTAACCAGAAAAACACCCGGCTTGGAATCCTACGCTTCGAGGGATGGACAGAGAGACGCAGAGATCGAGAAACTTCACTGTAATAACATGCAGAGCTCTTCCGCTATACTGTGAATATGGGCAGCCAGCGAAGCTGTGACTAGCGCTCCGAGAGGATGGCACGCGTCCCTCCCATAGCGAGTGCAAAGGGAAACTGCTAATAACAGGGCTAGCGTGATCTTTACGTCACGAGACAAAGGGGCACAACGATTCGCGGCAGGTGCCACCGCCGAGTATCGCTAATCTGTGAAAGAGGCATCGGCGGTACCGAGGGAGCGAGGTTCACCCACTCCCGCGCCCCTTCGGCACCTCCGATGCCTCTCTCTCACAAGTGTCGCGATAGTGCCGCCGCCGAGTAT